>NC_134398.1:34634354-34942015 GCF_050003625.1 Haematobia irritans
AATTTTTTTTACCTTTCGCCTGGACAGAGAATCGAACCGCGGACCATGCACTTTGTAAGCCAACACACTAAGCACTGAGCTATGTACCTGTTATGGTCATCAATAGATAATTATCCATGTAAGTTATATTTATATAGCATAGCTTGCGGCGCCCACGAACCGAATAAACAAAGTTTATTTAACAGAAACAAATATTTAGGTTAGCACCGTGGCGCAGTGGGTGCTACGTCTGACTTGCATGCCAAGGGTCGTGTGTTCGATCCCTGCTTCGACCAAAGTTTTTTTTACATATATTCCAGATATGTTGGGAAGATTACGAAAAAATGTTCAACATTACATTGTACTATATTAAATTTTGAACTGTAAAATTTGTCTTATTAAAGACCTAAAGTCAGAAAAGAACAGTGTTTGATATAAACGAAATGGACTGTGTTGTTGTTTCAAAAATAACTTTTTTTATTGAAAAAATAAAAATTTTGTAACAAACGAATTTTTTTGGTGATAAAAGTTTAAAATTTTCGATGCAATTCAAAAAACTCTAACAAAAGAAAAACGTTTTCGGTACACGTTTTCCAAACGTTTTTTTTTTACAATTATGAACTTGATATAGACCAATTTTTGTGTGATTGGGGATCTATTTATCTGAGGGCTATATATAATTATAGACCGATATGGACCTAGTTAGGCATGGTTGTTAACGGCCATATACTAGCACAATGTACCAAATTTCAACTGACACGGATGAAATTTGCTCCTCCAAGAGGCTCCAAAACCAAATCTCGGGATCGGTTTATATGGAGGCTATATATGATTATGGACTGATATGGACCACTTTTGGCATGGTTGTTAAATACCATATACTAACACCACGTACCAAATTTAAAGCAGATCGGATGAATTTTGCTTCTCCAAAAGGCACCGGAGGTCAAATCTAGGGATCGGTTTATATGGGGGTTATATATAATTATAGACTGATTTGAACCAATTCCTGTATGGATGTTGGATACCATATGCTAACATCACGTACCAAATATCAACTGAATCACATGAATTTTGGTCTTCCAAGGGGCTCCGCAGGTCAAATCTGGTGATCGGTTTATATGGGGGCTATATATAATTATGGACCGATGTGGACCAATTTTTGCATGATTGTTAAATACCATATACTTACACTATGTACCAAATTTCAGCCGGATCGGATGAAATTTGCTTCTTTTAGAGGCTCTAAAAGCCAAATCGGGGGATCGGTTTATATGGGGGCTATATATAATTATGGAACGACGTGGACCAATTTTTGCATGGTTGTTAGTGATCATATACTAACACCATGTACCAAATTTCAGCCGGATCGGATGAAATTTGCTTCTCTTAGAGGGTCTGCAAGCCAAATTTGGGGGTCCGTTTATATGGGGGTTATACGTATAAGTGGACCGATATGGCCCATTTGCAATACCATCCGACCTACATCAGAATTTCACCACGACCCAGAATATATACTTTATGGGGTCTTAGAGCAATATTTCGATGTGTTACAAACGGAATGACAAAGTTAATATACCCCCATCCTATGGTGGAGGGTATAATAAAGAGCGATGGTTAAAATATCACCAGCGTCAATTTTTTTATTAAATATTTTTCTAAAAAAAAAATATTTTTTATGTTATACATTTTTTATTTTTGTATAAATTTATTTTTCCATCAAAAATAAAAAAAAAAATTAAAAATTATCGCAATTGCAAAACCTTCTCAAAAGAACTTCCATGGAAGTGAAAAAGTCAAAGACACATGTTCAAATCCCAGCGGGGATAATTTTTTCTTTTTTATTTTTTAAATATTTTTTTTACTTTTTTTATTCATTTTCTATTGGGAAATTTAATTATCCAAAGCTTAAATTTACACTTAAAACGGCCTAATTCAGTACTTTCTATGTCTTGCGCAAAAGGTTTATGGCGTCCATTACGTGCTCTCTTGACAATTGGCTGGTATTTTAAAATAGCTTTTAACTCATCATCACATTTTATGGTTACTTCACAATTTGAGTTGAGATTTTGAAATGTACTTTTAGGTTATTAAGATTCTTCCTTTTTTTGCGAACAACTTCTTATCCTTTACACTTCAAGTACTCTTTGGGATTTATTTTTCATTATTCTTCCTTTGGAATTTCTTATTTAAGTAACCACCAACCATTATGTAAATCATTACGCTCTAATTAAACCCTGAACAATCATCATTCATTATTCTTGAAGTCAGTCATGGTAAACATACAAGATGAGGGCAAACATAAAACTAACAAAAAACCTAACAAATTCACTAAAATGACTTCAAAATGCAAGCCAAGGAGAAGAAAATGAACGAAATGTAGTCTAATGCAAGAGTGTGAGAGACATAGGTCACATAAATGCATTGGATTGAAAAAAAAAACTTTTTTTATGCTGAAAATAATAGAACCAATGAATTTTATAATTGGTCAATTATACTTTTAATTATTGATGTTAATTTGTACCATTATTTTTTCAATAGAAACAAGTATATACGGCCGTAAGTTCGGCCAGGCCGAAGCTTATGTACCCTCCACCATGGATTGCGTAGAAACTTCTACTGAAGACTGTCATCGACAATCGAATTACTTGGGTTGCGGTAACACTTGCCGATGGCAAGGTATCTTAAAACTTCCTAACACCGTAATATATACCACATAGTCCATACGTGGTATATATTAAACAAAAAAAGGCCGATTAAATACGTATATATTTAAGCTTAAAGTTTCTATAGAAATACAATTTTGACAAAATAAAATTTTGACAACATTTTCTATAGAAGTAAAATTTGGAAAAAAATTTTCTATAGAAATAAAATTTGGATAAAATTTTCTATAGAAATAAAATTCTGACAAAATTTTCTATAGAAATAAAATTTTGACAAAATTTTCTATGGAAATAAAATTTTGACAAAATGTTCTATAGAAATACAATTTTGACAAAATTTTCTATAGAAATAACATTTTGACAATGTTTTCTATAAAAATAAAATTTTGGTAGATTATTTTTGGCTCGAGTGGCAACCATGATTATGAACCGATAAGGACCAATTTTTGTGTGATTGGGGATCGCCTATATATAACTATAGACCGGTATGGACCAATTTTGGCATGGTTATTAGCGTCCTTATACTAACACCACGTTGCAAATTTCAACCGGATCGGATGAATTTTGCTCCTCTAAGAGGCTCCGGAGATCAAATCTGGGGAACGGTTTATATGGGGCTATATATAATTATGGACCGATAAGGGCCAATTCTTGCGTGTTTGTATAAGACTACATTCTAACACCACGTTCCAAATTTCAACCGGATTGGATGAATTTTGCTCCTCCAAGAGGCTCCGGAGTTCAAATCTGGGGATCGGTTTATATGGGGTCTATATATAATTATGGGCCGATGTGGACCAATATTTGCATGGTCATTAGAGAACATATACCAACACCATGTACCAAATTTCAGCCGGATCGGATGAAATTTGCTTCTCTTAGAGCAATCGCAAACCAAATTTGGGGGTCCGTTTATATGGGGGCTATACGTAAAAGTGGACCGATATGGCCCATTTTCAATACCGTCCGACCTACATCAATAACAACTACTTGTGTCAAGTTACAAGTCGATAGCTTGTTTCGTTCGGAAGTTAGCGTGATTTCAACAGACGGACGGCCGGACGGACATGCTCAGATCGACTCAGAATTTCACCACGACGCAGAATATATATACTTTATGGGGTCTTAGAGCACTATTTCGATGTGTTACAAAAGGAATGACAAAGTTAATATACCCCCATCCTATGGTTTTGCAAAAGTTTTGACAAAATATTCTATAGAAATAAAATTTTGACAAAATTTTCTAAAGAAATAAAATTTTGAAACAATTTTCTATAAAAATAAAGTTTTGAAAAAATTTTCTATAGAAATAAAGTTTTGACAAAATTTTCTATAGAAATAACATTTTGACAAAATTTTCCATAGAAATAAATTTTTGAAAAAAAATCTTTGGAAGATTCTGATAAAGTTCTGACAAATTTTTTGATTGACATAGGTTAAAATTAAGGTTAGGTTAAAGTGGCAGCCCGATTAAGTTTAAGGCTCTCTTAGACTATTCAGTCCATTGTGATACCACATTTAACTAAAAGTACCTATTACATGTGGGCACTTCTAGTTTTAACCACTGAACCTTCTCGATTATTTTTCTTCGCTGAACCAACCAGATTGTTCCAAAACCATTAGCAGACTGCTTAAGTTAACGTTTTCCAGATCCGCCAGTAATCTGAAGCTATATGCTCCTAAAAGTTGCTTGCGCTTTACACAAAATGCAAGACACTCACACAAGAGGTGTTTAATTGATTCTTTTTCCTACGAATCATGACAGCTCATACAGTAGTCATTATACTTCGCACCTATAGCTTTTGCAAATTCGCCTATCACGCAGTGACCCCTTATAGCAGATATCAGAAGTGATATCTAACGTCTTGAGAACACTAGCATATCTAGTGTGCGGTTCAAGTTTAAATGGGGCCTTATTTGCTTGGTGTCGTTACAACCCTTGCAATTCTCCCATCGAACATTTGCCATCATGGCAGCCTTCTCACGCAGTAAGAGCTTGCAGGTAGCCAAAGACATACCAACAGATTCTAGTTCCCCTGGAATATGTAAGGTAGTCCCTAGCCTTGCCAATTCATCCGCTTCGCAGTTCCCCGATATGTTCCTATGGCCCATATTAGGTGAATATTGTACTCCTCAGCCATCTCGTTGAGAGATTTGCAGCAGTCGATGGCCGTTTTCGGGTTAAGGAACACAGAATCCAAGGATTTTATTGCAGGTTGACTGTCTGAGTATATATTAATCATTTTAATCAACATTTTTTGGAACATTACGTCTCAGCCAATTCGCCACCTCTCTTATTACTAATATTTCAGCCTGAAAAACACTACAGTGATTAGGTAATCTTTTCGCTATTCGAAGTTCCAGATCTTTAGAATATACTCCAAAACCCACTTGTCCATCCAATTTGCAGCCATCAGAGTAGAAATCTATATATCTTTTATTTCCCGGGGTCCGTAAACAACACGCTTCACTGTTGGGAATTAGAGTTTCAAACTTTTTGTCGAAAAGTGGTTTCGCCAGAGTGTAAACCACTACGTTAGGCCTATCTGGCATTATTTTGAAGAGCGAACTGTGACCGTACATTTTTTCCGACCACAGCGATAGCTCGCGCAACCGCACAGCCGTTGTTGCAGCTGACTGTTTGGCCAATAGATGCAGAATGACATTAAGGGAATCTGTTCCTGTCTTACTGAATGCGCCTGAGATACACAAGCACGCCATACGCTGAACTTTATCTAAACCTGTCGGTTGCTGAAGCGCCGGCCACCACACTGCAACACCATATAGCATTATAGGTCTAACCACTGCCGTGTATAGCCAATGCACAATTTTCGTTTTTAGTCCCGACTTTTTTCCTATTGCCTTTTTGCACGAGTACAAAGCGACCGTGGCTTTTCTCGCTCTTTCTTCAATATTAAGCTTAAAGTTCAGCTTCCTGTCCAGAATAACGCCAAGGTATTTTGCACACTCACCAAAGGGAATTTCAATACCCCCTAAGGATATGGGCTTAACCGAGGGAGTTTTGCGATCTTTGCAGTACATGACTAATTCTGTCTTTGCAGGATTTACTCCAAGACCGTTCTCTTTCGCCTATTTCTCAGTCATCCGGAGGGCTCTCTGTATAACATCTCTGATACGCCAAGTTTTTTTCCGAATTTTATTTCTCTATTTCAGACTTACTCAATTTGAACCATGGACGTCGTGAATGGGCAGAATGGTTCCAAGAAATTGTAACAGTGGATGATCAATTTTCGAAGAAAATCATCTTCAGTGATGAGGCACATTTTCACCTCAGTTGATTCGTCAATAAACAGAATTGCCGCATTTGGGCGAATGAGAATCCAAGAGTGATTGTCGAAAAACCAATGCACCCACAAAGAGTGACTGTTTGGTGCGGTTTATGGGCTGGCGGCATCATCGGGCCGTATTTTTTCCAAAATGACGCCGGCCAGGCAGTTACTGTGAATGGTGTTCGCTATCGTGAGATGATAACGAACTTTTTATGGCCCGAATTGGAAGATATGGATGTGGACGATATGTGGTTTCAGCAGGACGGTGCCACTTGCCATACAGCTAACGAAACAATGGCTCTTTTGCGCAACAAATTCAATGGCCGTGTTATCTCACGTGATGGCGATGTCAATTGGCCGCCAAGATCATGTGATTTGACACCATTGGACTTTTTTCTTTGGGGTTATTTGAAAGAAAGGTGTACGTCGATAAGCTAGCAATAATTCAAGAGCTAAAGGATGAGATAATTCGGCACATTAACGGCATAGAACCTCCAATATGGCTCAGCGTCATCGAAAATTGGGACCATCGGATGAAAGTGCCATTGAGGTCGCGGCGCCCATTTGGCCAATATTTTGTTCCATACATAATTGAATAATACCAATATATCATAATAAAATAAAATTACAATAATTTCCAAAATAGTTTGTGTTTTATTCAAAATCAACATCGGCCTTTGAAATTTTAACCACCCTTTAAGTTAGCTTGTCATAGTGTGGCCGAAATACGTCAGCAGTTCGTCTAGCAGCCTAAGTATACCTGGATCAACATTCAGAGTTGCCAGTCCATTTAATATCGAGCTCGGATGGACGTTATTGAATGCCCCCTCGATGTATAGAAACGCCACGATTGTGTATTCATTGACAGATAGTGAGCTTTCAATAAAGCTGACTAGTTCATGCAAAGCGGTCTCAGTAGACTTGCCCTTCGAGTATGCATGCTGTCGTTTCGAGAGCAAACTTGAATAGACGCTAGTTCTAAGATAAATGTCTATCATCCTCTCCAGAGTCTTATGTAGGAATGAGGATAAGCTGATTGGTCGGAAATGACCGCTGAGCCACTGTGGCACCGCCAGAACATGGTTCAACCGTCTGAAAATGTGTGTCCAATAGTACCTCCAGCGTCTCCTCACTGGACGTTATCCAATTGCCCTCCGATGTTTTAATGAAACCTGGAGCGGAGTTAGGTTAGGTTAGATTAGATGGCAGCCCGATGTATCAGGCTCACTTAGACTATTCAGTCCATTGTGTTACCACATTGGTGAACTTCTCTCTTATCACTGAGTGCTGCCCGATTCCATGTTAAGCTCAATGCCAAGGGACCTCTTTTTATAGCCGAGTCCGAACGGCGTTCCACATTGTAGTGAAACCACTTAGAGAAGCTTTGAAACCCTCAGGAATGTCACCGGCATTACTGAGGTGGGAGAATCCATCGTTGAAAAACTTTTTGGTGTTCGGTCGAAGCAGGATTCGAACATACGACCTTGTGTATGCAAGGCGGGCATGCTAACCATTGCACCACGGTGGCTCCCTGGAGCGGAGTTAGTAGATGCTAGTACCTTCCGTAGTCTGGAAACCTCGGACGTATTCTCAATACTGCTGCAGTAAACATTCCAAGAGTTATGCTGAGCCTTTCTCGATGGACATACATTTGTGAAAAAAATCTATGGAAATAAAATTTTGACAAAATGTTCTTTAGAAAGAATATTTTCAAAAAAATTTCTGTAGAAATAAAATTTTATTAAAATTTTTGGAAATAAAATTTTGACAGAATTTTCTATAGGGTATTTCTAAATTTGATCCGATTTTTTCCACACACAATAGCGTACGTCTAAAATCAAATCCGGTAGCCACATTTTGAGGCATATCAAAGTTTTTATACCCTGACCACTACGTGGTTTAGGGTATATCCGATTAATTTCGTGATTGAATTTAGAAAAAAACAAGGACTTGGGGAACCCGAGTGGCTAATTAAAAAAAAAAAAAACAAGTATAAACGGCCGTAAGTTCGGCCAGGCCGAATCTTATGTACCCTCCACCATACATTGCGTAGAAACTTCTACGAAAGACTGCTATACACAATCGAATTACTTGGGTTGTGGTATCTTAAATCGTTTTCTAAATCGTGAGTTAGTCCACACGTGGTATATATTAGACAAAAATGTATGTAAGTCTACAAATAGTTACCAATCGATATGGACTTTTGCACGGTACGTAGGGAGCCAGAATTGAAATATGGGTGACGCTTATATTGGGGCAATATACAATTATGAACTTGATATGGACCAATTTTTGTGTGATTGGGGATCGATTTATCTGAGGGCTATATATAACTATAGACCGATATGGACCTAGTTAGGAATGGTTTTTAACGGCCATATACTAGCACAATGTTCCAAATTTCAACTGACTCGGATGAAATTTGCTCATCCGAGTCAGTTGAAATTATGGACCTATATAATTATGGACCGATTTCGACCAATTTTTGCATGGGTATTTGAGGCCATATACTAACACCATGTACCAAATTTCAACCGGATCCGATTAAAGTTGCTCCTACAAGAGCAACCAAGTTTTCCATGGTTCTTAAAGACCATATACTAACACAATATACCAAATTTCAGACAGATCGGATGAAATTTGCTTCTCTTAGAGGCTCCGCAAGCCAAATGTGGTGATCGGTTTATATGGGGGCTATATATAATTATGGACCGATGTGGACCAATTTTTGTATGGTTGTTAGAGACCATATACTAACACCATGTACCAAATTTCTGCCGGGTCGGATGAAATTTGCTTCTCTTAGAGGTTCCGCAAGCCAAATCTAGGGATCGGTTTATATGGGGGCTATATATAATTATGGACCGAGTTGGACCAATTCTGGCATAGTTGTTAGAGAGCATATGCTAACACCATGTACCAAATTTCAGCCAGATCGGATGAAATTTGCTTCTCTTAGAGGGTCTGCAAGCCAAATTTGGGGGTCCGTTTATATGGGGGCTATACGTAAAAGTGGACCGATATGGCCCATTTGCAATACCATCCAACCTACATCAATAACAACTTTTTGTGCCAAGTTTCAAGTCAATAGCTTGTTCCGTTCGGAAGTTAGCGTGATTTCAACAGACGGCCGGACGGACGGACATGCTCAGATCGACTCAGAATTTCACCACGACCCAGAATATATGTACTTTATGGGGTCTTAGAGCAATATTTCGATGTGTTACAAACGGAATTACAAAGTTAATATACCCCCATCCTACACCCAGAAAAAAGTGACCCCTTCTTTAAGTTAAAATGAACTCATTGTGAAGAAAGTTGAACTTCGTATAGCGCCAAAGACATTTTTATTTGTTTGAACGATGTGATTTTCGTAGAAATTAGGTATAAGGCACTCCATATATTAGTTAACATTTTCCTATATTTATGTACCACTATACTACAGAATGAAAAAATTTAACTGATTTGAATTCATATATGGAATGATTTTACTGAAATTTTTCATTCGTTTGGACAAATCTTACATATTTGTGGTAAAACTTTTACTTCATAATTAGAACTGCTTACCTTCGTTTTTAAATACAATTTTATTTATTTATACAAGCAATTTTATCTTCAATAAAAGACATGTTTTATTAATATATTGAATATATTTATTAGTAATCAACAGCATCGACTGTCCTTGCAATATTAGTTTATTATTGCACTATTTCCAATTTCCATGTGATATTATCAACTGTAAAACGCACTTTTTCTTCTTCTTCTTGTACTTTTCACTTTTAATAAGTTAACGATTTTGTCCTCCTTTTGCAATTTCAATACCTACAAATATAAAAAATCATAAACCATTTTTGTTACAAAAGGTTAGCGTCACTGAATATTACCTGATAATTGAAGATTCCAAAATGAAGACAAATGAAAGGGTTGTTATTCTGCTGGTGTTTTCTTTCTTTATACACCACCACGAACATTGATAGATTTGTTTTCAAAAAACGAAAATTTTTCTCACTAATTTAAAATAACAAATATTTTATATATTTTATTTGTTATTTATTATATTATTTTACCATATTATTTTTATACCCTTCACCACTACTGTGGTACAGGGTATAATAAGTTTGTGCATTTGTATGTAACGCCAAGAAGGAAAAGTCTGAGACCCATCGTTTAGTATACCGATCGTCTTAGAATTAAAATCTGAGTCGATTTAGCGATGTCCGTCTGTCTGTCTGTCTGTCTGTCCGTCTGTCTGTCTGTCTGTCTGTTGATGTATTTTTGTGTGCAAAGTACAGCTCGCAGTTTCAGTCCGATTGTCCTAAAATTTGGTATAGGGTCCTGTTTCGGCTCAGAGACGATCCCTATTGATTTTGGAAAAAATCGGTTCAGATTTAGATATAGCTGCCATATATATTTTTCACCGATCTGGTCATAATTGGCGTGTATATCAACCGATCTTCCTCAAATTCCGTACATTCGAATATTTTAACAGTCTCAAAAAACTTGCAAAATATCAGCCAAATCGGTTCAGATTTAGATATAGCTCCCATATATAGCTTTCGCCCGATTTACACTCATTTGCCCACAGAGGCCAATTTTTTGCTCCGATTTAGTTGAAATTTTGCACAGAGAGTAGAATTAGCATTATAGCTATGCGTGTCAAATTTGGTTGAAATCGGTTCAGATTTAGATATAGCTCCCATATATAGCTTTCGCCCGATTTACACTCAAATGACCACAGAGGCCAACTTTTTGCTCCGAATTAGTTGAAATTTTGCACAGGAAGTAGAATTAGCATTGTAGCTATGTGTGCCAAATTTGGTTGAAATCGGTTTAGATTTAGATATAGCTCCCATATATAGCTTTCGCCCGATTTACACTCATATGACCACAGAGGCCAATTTTTTGCTACGATTTAATTGAAAATTTGCACATGGAGTAGAATTAGCATTGTAGCTATGCGTGCCAAATTTGGTTGAAATCGGTTCAGATTTAGATATATCCCCCATATAGCTTTCGCCCGATTTACACTCATATGACCACAGAGGCCAATTTTTAACTCCGATTTAGTTGAAATTTTGCACAGGGAGTAGAATTAGCATTGTAGCTATGCGTGCCAAATTTGGTTGAAATCGGTTCAGATTTGGATATATCTCCCATATTAGCTTTCCCCCGATTAAAATTCATATGACCACAGAGGCCAATTTTTAACTCCGATTTAGTTTAAATTTTGCACAGGGAGTAGAATTAGCATTGTAGCTATGCGTGCCAAATTTGGTTGAAATCGGTTCAGATTTAGATATATCCCCCATATAGCTTTCGCCCGATTTACACTCATATGACCACAGAGGCCACTTTTTAACTCCGATTTAGTTGAAATTTTGCACAGGGAGTAGAATTAGCATTGTAGCTATGCGTGCCAAATTTGGTTGACATCGGTTCAGATTTAGATATAGCTCCCATATATATGTTTTTCTGATTTCGACAAAAATGGTCAAAATACCAACATTTTCCTTGTTAAATCGGCACTGCTTAGTCGAAAAGTTGTAAAAAAGACTCTAATTTTCCTAAACTTCTAATGCATATATATCGAGCGATAAATCATAAATAAACTTTTGCGAAGTTTCCTTAAAATTGCTTCAGATTTAAATGTTTCCCATATTTTTTTTTTACTAAAATTGTGTTCCACCCTAGTGCATTAGCCAACTTAAATTTTGAGTCTATAGATTTCGTAAAAGTCTATCAAATTCTGTCCAAATCGAGTGATATTTAAATGTATGTATTTGGGACAAACCTTTATATATAGCCCCCAACACATTTGACGGATGTGATATTGTATCGAAAATTTAGATCTACAAAGTGGTGCAGGGTATAATATAGTCGGCCCCGCCCGACTTTAGACTTTCCTTACTTGTTTAACAATCTCTCCGTATACCACAACAACGCGATTCCAACTAAAAGAACAACCCACGCGCAAACGCATCATTACGATGACAGGTATCGATTACAGGTAGACAATAGAAATATAGGAAAATTTCCTATATTCTAACAAGTGTGTTTCCTTAAGTTTTGAAAGGATTGCATACTTCTTCGTACGAATGAACTAAAATATTTTTCTATGCCAAGTGTTGTTCGTATGTATGAAAAACTTTCTATTACAAAGGAAGTCGCAATTATCATTTTATAAGAAATTTTACTAATTTTGAGGAAACTTGGTTTTAGTTCGGATTTTGTTTATTTTTACGAATGCTTTGTTATCAGTGAATAAAATTTTCTTGTTCAGTAGTAAATTCTTATACCCAGCGAAGAAAACAGTATGTGTAAAATTCCATGCCTTATCCTAGTTAATGAACTATTCCTAACTGCTTACAGTTTAGGATTTTTTTTACTGAAACAAGTAAATTTTATTATTTCTCACAAAAATGTACCTTAATGGTAATAAAATGGGTAAACCATATTGATGAACATTTTTTCCTTTAGTTTCGAAGGTAGTTCGAAGGTGTATGGTGGAGGGTATAAAAAAAATGTCCTGTATGTGGAGTTACTAAGATGAAGATCTGGCAATTAATACCAAACGAACTTAGCTGCTTTTTATTGGTTCAATAAAAATCATTATTTAAAATAAAATGGACTTTCAGCCAAACATCCTCACAACTCAGACTCCAAGTCTGACTCATCTATATTGCATTTCTCACTAAACGAAAATCCATTTTCATTTCTTTAAAATAGTCAAGTAAAATTTCTGTTTGTTTTTTTTTTTCCAGAAACTTATAGACTGACTAATGATGGACACTTACATAAATAAGAACATAGACATGTGACATTTCAAATGTTGAACTTTCTATAGCCGGCTATGACAACGGAACAAGGGATGTGATGTGGGAGTGTGCTCCAAATGAAAGGCTACACGAGTTCTTTTGCCATAAAGTAACTCACACTTGACATCAGACATTAAATGCAACTAACAACTCTAACAAGAAAGACAAACAACAGCAGCATCTGAGAAACAAAAACTATCGGGACAAGAGTTAACGAAACAAGTGATATGGTATCATAGACTCAAAGAAAAACTTTAGTTAAAAAGAAAACAGAAAATTCTCTGCAGATGATGATGGGACCTAATATCATTAAATTAAAACTAACGGGGTTCTCACTTTAAAAACGTAAGATAACTCATTTAATTGAAGAACACGTTGTTAAATTTGTCGATAACAGCTCACGGAAGGGGATATCTATATTATACAGTGATATCCAAAATTTGGCAACGCTGCTAATCTATATTGCTTAACATTTTGATATATGTACCTGAAAGTATTTCTCACCTTTGCCAGATTTATTTTAAATGTTAAGCAAAAATGTTGAGGGGGGGGTGGGGTTCTTGAGGTGAAAAAAAACAACACACTTCCTTCTTGTCTATTCGGCCAGGGATGTCCTGCTTTTTCTCCTAATAACGAAAATTTTATAAACTACAATATATTTCTTTGAGTGTAGGAATTAGGCAGTACTACTTGTTGTATAGATTATATCAGATAAACTGACGTTTTGTTTTTTCTTTTGAAAGCAAGTAAACTTAATTTAAGTGTATATCACATAAGGAAGTTTGCATGTGTGAGAATGGATGTGTATGTGGCTTCATCAACGTGTGTGTGTGTGTGTGTGGAGGGGGGCGTACAAAGCATTTCGAAAGATTTTTCTGCGAGTATGTATAAAACTATCTTAAATACAAGACAAGTCAACAGTTTTTGTATTAAAGCACAACCCAGCGGCGTAAATCGAGAGCACTTTCGATTTAAAGCATTCACGGAGCCCTTATTTTAGAGGCAATACTCATACGATTAGGTCTTATAAAATAATCCCTTTTGTAAGACATCTTCCTTCTTTACAAAAAAAGTTGATACTCATTCATCATTCATTGCAAAAAACAGGCCTTAAAAAATGTCTTTATTTACTAAGATCGCTATTCCTTTTCTCATAACATACTTGTCGTGGCCTTTTGAAATGGCTTATCTGGAACATGTGTTTAAAGACACATTTTAAAGAACTCCTAATAGGCCTTGTTTGGTATTGTGAATTACAATGTGTTCTTGCAACGAGGCAAAATAAAACGATTTTTAAAAAGCAACTCATATTCTCATAGCAAGCTCTTATAATTTACGAGACCTTTGAAAAGCCCTTACGCCGTAAGCCAATTTATAAGTTTTTCGACAACGAGTCACAAACATTATAAAGGCTTTAAAAAAAAGACATGTTCTCATATGCGCACTTCTTTAATCTAAGAGACCTTTGTTAAGCCCTTATGCCGTAAGTTTATAAGTAACCGAAAGTTAAGAATAAAAATAATTTTGCACAATTTAAAGCAACACGTGTTTCTTCATTCGGGTTTGTGATTTCGTTTGAGCAAGTCGAAGTATTTGTTTTTTTATTTTAAGTAGCTGAAGTGTCAAATATGCGGTAAGTATATATTTTTTGACGAATATTATATTTACTATATTGAATTGCATTATAATAATAATTTTATAATAATTTTACTTATTTATTTAGCGGCAACTTCTGCCATGAAAGCCAATGATCTGTTCAATATGTGGAAATCAGACGTCCAATACGAAATAAGTTCCTATGAAGAAGGTGATTTATTTTTTATAGTACAATTGTATATAGTTCAAAATAAAATAAAAAGAATTCTGCACAAATTTTGGGTTTCTTGTTTATATATGAAATTTGGAGTAGGTGCTTTATAAGGTATGTAAACAAGGCCTTTTAAACAGCCTTCATAAAAATGCATTAAATTGGCATTATTTTAAACTCCTATTAAGAGGCCTCTATTTATATATGCTTCATAAAGCCTTTTGATGTATACATTAGAGCATTGCATGAGAACATTCATTCATAGCGCACACAACTTCACTCATGAAACGGTTCGAGAAGACTGAATAATCTTCGTTGATCGAATGAATAAAATGAGAACACTGGCTTGATCGAATCGGTTCGAATGAATGTAAATGTATGAATGAGACATGGTTTGAATCACACCCAATAACTCAGTATCGAGTGAATGTTGTTGTGACGTCACATCATTGAAGTTGTGCATTTGTTTCCATTCTCGGTCGCAAGCAAACATTCGATTGCATTTGGTGAAACGGGATAATCGAGAATACTCGAACATTTAGCGGGAGTTTCGGGAATTTGCAAAGTTCTCGAGTATGTTATGACAAAAAATGGAATCATGCTTAATGAGAAAAGAAGTCATACAGTTTGTGTTTCTTTAGATATAAGTGTGTAATTAATAGTTAAGCTTATTGACGATAAAATGAGTAATTCTAACAAGGTAAATGTTTAAATTTGTTATGTTTTTATATGTAAATAGCTAAAGTAAATTTATTTTTGTATTTTTTGTCTGATTTTTATACCATCCATCATAGGAAGGGGGTATATTAACTTTGTCATTCCATTTGTAATACATCGAAATACTGCTCTAAGACCCCATAAAGTATATATATTCTGGGTCGTGGTGAAATTCTGAGTCGATCTAAGCATGTCCGTCCGTCCGTCTGTTGAAATCACGCTAACTTCCGAACGAAACAAGCTATCGATTTGAAACTTGGCATAAGTAGTTGTCATTGATGTAGGTTGGATGGTATTGCAAGTGGGCCATAGAAAATTTTATCAAAATTTTATTTCTATAGAAAACTTTGTGAAAACTTTATTTCTATAAAAATTTTTATCAAATTTTTATTTCTATAGAAAATTTTATCAAAATTTTATTTCTATAAAAAATGTTGTCATAATTTTATTTCTATAGAAAATGTTGTCAAAATTTTATTTCTATGGAAAATGTTGTTAGCATCCATAAAAAATTTTATCAAAATTCTATTTCTATAGACAATTCTATCAAAATTGTATTTCTATAGAAAATTTTGTCAAAATTTTATTTCTATAGAAAATTTTGTCAAAATTTTATTTTTATAGAAAATTTTATCAACATTATATTTGTTTAATTCGGCTTGAGGTCATATGAATAAAAACAGATGTTGTTGTTTTTTGGAGTTGTATTTTTATTTAATATTATCCAATATTTCGAAACATCTCCGATGTTCGTTTTCAGGGAAATTTTTTTAAAAGTAAAGAACAATGAACTTATTCGCAAACGAGTAAATCTATAAAAAATTTTGTAAAAATTTTATTTCTATAGAAAATTGTTAACATTTTATTTCTATAGAAAATTTTGTCAAAATTTTATTTCTATAGAAAATTTTGTCAAAATTTTATTTCTATTGAAAATTTTGTCAACATCGTATTTCTATAAAAAATTTAATCAAAATTTTATTTCTATAGAAAATTTTATCAAAAATATTATTTCTATAGAAAATTTGGTCAAAATTTTATTTCTCTGGAAAATTTTATCAACATTTTATTTCTATAAAAAATTTTGTCACAATTTTATTTCAATAGAAAATTTTATCGACATTTTATTTCTATGGAAAATTTTGTCAAAATTTTATTTCTATAGAAAAAGACAAAATGTTTTATTTCCTTTAAATACGAATGCCCCTTATTTTTTAGACGAAAAAGTTAATTGCATTTTTAACGATTACTTGCTATAATGCCCAAAAAGATCATCCCAAATGTTTCTCCTAAAAACTAGAGCAATATTTTGTTTTGCTGTTAATACCTTTTTACATAGAAATGCAGAAGGTTTTGTCCACTTTATGTTATTTTTTTTACTTCATACACAAGCGCCTTTCCATCAACTTACAACTAAACAAACGTACAATACATATAAAAGTTGTTGTTATTGTTACTACGTGAGGGCAAAAAAAGATTCGAAATCCTCGATTCCTTCACTTTGTTTTCGAAAACAATTTGACTCGTTGTGTTTGATCCCGAAGACTGAAGTTGTTTGATTGACCGTTTCATACAACACAAACGAGAACGAGTTATGGTTGTATTCGAACTTACAAACATCGGTCCAAACGGGAACGACTACAAATCTCTACCTTACATGTTGGGCTTCGAGATGTTCTCGAACACAAAAATATATGACCGATGCAATGCTCTAGTATACATTATAAAAGGCCTTATTTTATCACACATTATAAAGAACTTATTTGAGGCACTTCCTAAAAGGCCTTAAAATAATGACCTTATATTAGCCCTTATGCTGTAAGTTGAAGTCGGAGCCCTTGGTCGGCTATGACACCCTGTGTAAAAATACAATGAATATGTAATGGGAAGTCAATGCTTGTGTCTGCAAATAAATGCCTTTTAAAAGGCCTTATGAAGAGCGATTTCCGGAGCTGGGAAGTTTGAAGACTTACACATACACACTCGCACTCATTCATGCACTCTGTTAAGCTTGCATACCCTTTACACGCACACATCAAAGAAGGATAGATGTCTAAAGCGATGACTGTCAAACTAATATTGAAGACGATGTTCTCTCGAAAAGAAGAAGAACAAAGTAGTTATAGTGGATGTGTAACATATCTAGATGTCCTGGTGAAATGTAAAAATAATACAAGTACAGTGCGTTACTTTGGATTGACATGTGTTTAGTTATACCCTAAACCACATAGTGGTCAGGGTATAATAAGTTTGATCGGCCAAAAAATGTGCCTACCAGAAATATTGATTTTAGACCCCATAAAATATATACCGATCGACTCAGAATCACCTCTTGAGTCGATCTAGCGCTTGGTGTCCGTCCGTCCGTCTGTCCATGTATTTGTTGTTCACAGGATTCCGGTCGCAATTATTAACCGATTTTGATGAAATTTGGTACAGGGAGTTTTTTGGGCACAAGGACGAACGCTATTGAATTTGGTGTATATAGATATAGCTTTCCCGATTTCGACAAATGGGGTCACGTTCCGCTTTTTTTCAAACGGATCGTCACCAAATTTGGCACAAAGTAATATTTTTCTTCGCCCTACATGTTTGCAAAATTTCATCCAAATCGGTTCAGATTTAGATATAGCTCTCACACAAAACCCTTATTTATCAACCGATCTTACTCAAAGTTGGCTAAATGTAATCCTCTACAGCACTTAATATATGTGCAAAAAATTATCGAAATCGGTTCAGATTTAGCTATAGCTCCCATATTATGTACCGCCCGATTTTTCTAAATTTGGCCATAAAACCCTTATTTATCAACCGATCTTATTCAAAGTCGGCTAAATGTAATCTTCTATAGCACTAACTATATGTGCAAAAAATCATCGAAATCGTTTCAGATTTAGATACAGCTCCCATATATATGTATAGCCCGGTTTTCCCAAATTTGGCCATAGAACCCTTATTTATTAACCAATCTTCTCAAAGTTGGCTTAAAATCACGCTAACTTCCGAACGAAACAAGCTATTGACTTGAAACTTGGCATAAGTAGTTGCTATGGATGTGTGTCGGATGGTATTGCAAATAGGCCATATCGGACCACTTTTATGTATAGCCCCCATATAAACCGATCCCCCGATGTGGTTTGCGGTGCCTCTAAGAGAAGCAAATTTCATCTAACAACCATGCAAAAATTGGTTCATAGCGGTCTATAATTATATATAGCCCCCATATAAACCGATCGCCAGATATGACCTCCGGAGCCTCTTGGAGTAGCAAAATTCATCCGATCAGGTTGAAATTTGGTACGTGGTGTCTTATATGGTCTCTAACAACCATGGAAAAATTGGTCCATATCGGTTCTTAATTATGTACAGCCCTCATATAAATCGATCCCCAGATTTGACCTCCAGAACCTCTTGGAGGAGCAAAATTCATCCCATTCGGTTGAAATTTGGTACATTGCACTAGTATATGGCCGCTAACAGCCATGCAACAATTGGTCCATATCGGTCTATGGTTATGTATAGCTGATCGCCAATCACACAAAAATTGGTTCATATAGCCAAAAATAATCTACGAAAATGTTTAGTTCTATAGAAAATTTTGTCAAAATTTTATTACTTTAGAAAATCTTGTTAGAATTTTAGTTCTTTAGAAAATTTTGTCAAAATTTCATTTCTATAGAAAATTTTGTCAAACTGAATTATATACGTATTTAATCGTTTTTTGTTTTTTTTTTTTGTTTTTTTTTGTTTTTTTTTTTTTTTTTTTTTTTTTTTTAATATACCCCGTATGGACTCACTTACACTTTAAAAGACGGTGTTAAGGTGTTTTAAGATACCTTGCCATCGGCAAGTGTTACCGCAACCCAAGTAATTCGATTGTGGATGACAGTCTTCAGTAGAAGTTTCTACACGGATGAAAAAGACTGTTTTTCATATGTTTGGCTATAAACATTATATGTTTGGAACACAAATTTTTAAACACAATATTTTTGAGTGCAAGCATATAATGTTCATAAACTAGCATAACATGTTTGGGACATATATTTTAATATGTTAGAACATATTATGTTTGGGACATAAAATGTTTGTAAATATAATATGCTTGGATGCAAACATATATTAATTTAGAAATAGCCTATAAACATATATGTGTTTAGTAGCTTGGATCGCTATTTAACAGGGAGCGATATTGAATTAAGTTGGTGGTGGTTGTTGCTTGTTATTACAAAATTAACATTTTATTTTTCCTTGGGCAATTGATCAGCTACTTCTTTGATCCTTACAAACTGTGTGGTCCGCTGTTCGAATCCCCGTCCGGCAAAAGGTAAAATTAAAATAAAATAAAAATCATAAAATTGAATAATTTCTTCTACAATGTTTGTATTACAGAAAAAGGTGCTAAGAACTAAAAAATCTCGTGGAAGTGAGAAAGATGTCGGGGAATATACAATTGGGCAGAAACAAAATTTTGAGCATTCAGGTCGAAAACCTATGTTGTTAGCACCTATATTACCTGTTTATTTTCATAATTCATTATGATTGTAAATATATAAATAAATAAATAAAATTTTGAGCACAATATTGTTTGGGAGAATTTTTTTAAGCATATAATATTTTTGGGTGCAAAATGCTTCCAAACATATTATATGGTCACATAATAACATATTGTTTTTTGGAAGACAACATTATTGAATTTGGATGCAAAAATACAAAATGTTTGGAACTTAGACTACCCAAACATATATTGTTTAGACCAATATGCTTTCAAACATATTATATATTGGTAGAGATCAAACATATAAATGTTTGGGCAATACCCAAAAATGTATATGCTTGAAGCAAAATATGTTTGGGAGTATATGTTACAGAAGCGATTTTTTGTGAGGGTGTATGCAATCCATGGTGGAGGGTACATAAAATTCGGCCTAGCCGAACTTACGGCCGTATATACTTGTTGTTAATAATTTGTGGACGCTAAGCAACACTGCCAGTATCACAGTAAGGAGCAGTAGTATGCGAACCAAGCGATTTATCCACACTTAAATGAAAGCCATATCCACTTGTGGTTTTCCATTCAAATATAAAGCAATCACAATATCAAGCTTATATACCATCACGAACAACTTTGTATTTTTGAATGCTATTGGTTAAAATGCTTTTGAAAGTTTGTGAACAATAAAATGAGCTGGAATAAGCGATTTAGAAATTGATTGCAATACATATCGGCCAACCTATATCTGTTTTGTCTGAAATAACGACGAGACTCCATTTAAAAGGACTGTATCTTCTAGTTTCTAAGGCTCACTAAGAACATCACACCCAACCCTATGTGAAACAATCAAACAAGAATGATATGAAGAAAATATTGTGCGGACAAAGAAACAAAAAAACAGCAGAGGGTTTTAAATGAACTTCTAAGTTCATCTCATGTCCGAAAAAGATGTGATAGTCTATGAAAGCCCACTCACACTGAGCACATAGACACAATATTTCAAATTTAGACAGAGAGAAAGAGTGACACAGTTAACATATTCCCAAAAAAATATTACCGACTGGATGAACATAAGACCATGATGAGTTCAAAATAACACACACCCACACGTTAGCACCTTAACTGCATGTTGGTATGTAGTCGAGTAGGGAGCATACCACAGAACACAAACAAAAACATCATTGAGGTTGGTCAACAACATTCACAAATGAGCAAAAGAAAAATGTTTTTTCATTTCATTTTCCCAATACAGTAACTGGTCAAGGAATTGGGAATGCAATAATCGTATAAGCCTTTGAGCAAAAAAGGAAGCCAATACTCCTGGTAGGTTGACAATATTGCCCATAGAAATAAAATTTTGACCAAATTTTCTATGGAATTAAAATTTAAACAAATTTTTTTATAGAAATAAAATTTTGAAACAAATGTTTATAGAAATAAAATTTTCCGAAAATTTTAGTTAATTTTTGCAACAAAAAATAAATATTAGAAAATGTTTTCCTCTGTTGGTTAAGCTACACTAGTAGTTTGTCAATGCATGGTTTTAAGCTGAGATCAAAAAACGACAATATTAGAAAATCTTAACTAAACTGTATTAGAAACTCAGATGTCACAAAAATAAGTAAATAATTTTCGACAAATTCAAGAAAATTTATTCAACATAATTCATTTTTTTCATTTGTTAAAGAAAGTTTCCAGATTTGAAGGAAAAAATTGGAGTTCAAAATTGCAAAACTGTCTTTGTTATCATAAGAAGTTCATGATGGGCTCATTATTGGTAACATTTACAAATTTTAAGAAATTCTGAAATTTTCTATAAAAGCAAAACTTTAACACAATTTTCTAAAGAAATAAAATTTGACAAAATGTTCTATTGAAATAAACTTTCGACAAAATTTTCTATAGAAATAACATTTTAACAAAATTTTCTATAAAAATACATTCTTGAAAGAATTTTCTGCCAATATTTGACATATGTATATATAGGTATATGGTCTTAAAATAAAATTTAAAAAACTAAAATCGATTGTTCGAAATATTTCAAATAAATTGTAATGGTGGTGGGCATTAAAATGGACCGATTCAGCCCATCTTCTAGTCAAATATTCTAGGAAACATAAAATGATCTCCTTAACTGGAAGTTGTAAGTAATACGGTACATTGATCGAATGAATAACGCAATGGAAACTAATTTGCGTAAAAACTTGTTTAGTTACAAAAATGTGAAGTGTTTCAAAAAATTTAGTTTAGCCGGATTCGGAGTCGAGCAACATTTTTACGACTCCGATTCCAGCAAACTCTTTAGACTTCGACTCCGACTCCACAGCCTGATTTTAACTAAATTTTCTATAGGAATAAAATTTTAACAAAATTTTCAATAGAAATAAAATTGTCTATTGAAAAAAAATTCACAACATTTTCTATGGAAATAAAATTTTGAAAAATTTTTTATAGAAATGAAATTTTGACAAAATTTTCTATAGATATAAAATTTTGATAATATATTCTATAGAAATAAATTTTTGACAAAACCTTCTTTAGAAATAAAATGTTGACAAAATTTTCTATAGAATTAAAATTTTCACAAAATTTTCTATAGAAATAAAATTTAACAAAATTTTCTATCGAAATAAAATTGCACAAAATTTTCTATGGAAATAAAATTTTTACAAAATTTTCTATAGAAATAAAATTTTGACAAAATTATCTATAGAAACAAAATTTAAACAAAATTTTCAATAGAAATAAAATTGTCTATAGACAAAAAATTCACAAAATATTCTATGGAAATAAAATTTTGAGAAATTTTTTATAGAAATAAAATTTATTTTTTTTAGAAATGAAATTTTAACAAAATTTTCTATAGATATAAAATTTTGATAATATATTCTATAGAAATAAATTTTTGACAAAACCTTCTTTAGAAATAAAATTTTGACAAAATTTTCTATATAATTAAAATTTGCACAAAATTTTCTATAGAAATAAAATTTAACAAAATTTTCTATGGAAATAACATTTTAACAAAATTTTCCATAGAAATAAAATTTTAACAAAATTTTCTATTGAAATAACATTATGAGAAAATTTTCTCTAGAACTAAAAGTTTGACAAAATTTTCTATAGGAATAACATTTTCACAAAATTTTCTACACTCAAAAAAAATTGAACTCTCTATTTCACTAAAGTCAATTTAATTTTCGTTTAGTTCATGGAATTATTATGTTTGGAGAAAGTTTCCTCTACTCTAATATTTTTTTGAGTACGTTAGTTAAATTAACTAAAACCGAGGAAAAAAAATATACACAAATGAAGATAAAGATTAACTAAATTCGTGTCTTCCACAAAATAGTTCAATATTTCTTTAAATTTGTAAATTTTACTACAAATGCGTTCATCATGAACTTCGTATGTCACTAAAGATATTCTTGCAATCTTGAACTCCAATTTTTTCCTTCAAACTACAAAATTTTCTTTAACAAGTGAAAAAACTTTATTATGTCTAATAAATTTTCTTGAATTTGTCGAAAAATATTTACTTATTTTTATGACATCGGCGTGATGCCAGCGTTTGTTATACTGTTTAGTTAAAATTTTCCAAAAATATTCAAAATTTTCTAAAAGTAACCGAAATTTTTCTTCCTGGTGGGTTCACTATTTTTTCAGTGTATAGAAATAAAAAATTGACAAAATTTTCTATAGAAATAAAATGTGACAAAATTTTCTATAGAAATATAAAATTGAAAAAATTTTTATAGAAATAAAATTTTTACAACATTTTCTATAAAAAAATTGGCAACATTTTCAATAAAAGCAAAATTTTAACACAATTTTCTATAGAAATCAAATATTGAAAAACTTTTCTACAATATAATAAATAAAATGTCAACAATATATTCAACAGAAATCGACAATATATTCTACAGAAATAAAATTTTGACAAAATTTCCTTTAGAAATAAAATTTTACCAAAATTTTCATTAGAAATAAAATTTTCTCCAAATTTGTTATAAAAATAAAATGTATACAAAATTTTCTATTGAAATAAAAATTAAAATTTTAAATTTTTAGATCTCTACCAATATTGAGATCTGATCATATCTCGTTCCATAGTAATTAAATATGATTCTATCATACCATTTTTCGGATCTAATCATACCTAATTGTATCAAATTATATCTCTCACATTTTGAGAAAATTTTCTATAGAAATAAAATTTGATAAATTTTTCTTTTAACAAAAATTTCTATTGAAATAACATTTTGAGAAAATGTTCTATAAAAATAAAATTTTTACAAAATTTTCCGTAGAAGCAAAAATTTTTTTTGACAAAATTTTCTTTAGAAATAAAATTTTGACAAAATTTTTTATGGAAATAACATTTTCACAAAATTTTCTATAGAAATAAATATTTGACAAAATTATCTATATTAATACATTTTAACAACATTTTCAATATTAATAAATTTTGACAACATTTTCTATAAAAAAATTTTGTTAACCAAATTTTCTATAAAAGCAAAGTTTTAACACAATTTTCTATAGAAATCAAATGTTGAAAAAATTTTCTACAGAAATAAAATATTAAGAAAATTTTCTATAGAAATAAAATTTCAATAATATATTCTACAGAAATAAAATTTCGACAATATATTCTAAAGAAATAAAATTTTGACAAAATTTTCTATAGGTATAAATTTTTAACAACATTTTCATTAGAAATAAAATTTTTACAAAATTTTCTATTGAAATAAAAATTTTAAGATAATTTTTTATAGAAATAGAAATTTGACAAAATTTTCTATAAAAGCAAAACGTTAACACAATTTTATATAGAAATTAAGTGTTGACAAAAATTCTACAGAAATTTTAACAAAATGTTCTATAGAAATAAATTTAAAAAAATTTTTTATAGATATAAAATATATTCTATATGTTCTATAGAAATACAATTTTGACAAAATTTTGCGTAGAAGCAAAATTTGACAAAATTTTTTTAGAAATAAAATTTTGGCAAAGTTTTCTATAGAAATAACATTTTCACAAAATGTTCTATAGAAAAAAAAAATTGGCAAAATTTTCTATATTAATAAATTTTGACAACATTTTCTATAAAAAAAAATTTTGTTGACAAAATTTTCTATAAAAGCAAAGATTTAACACAATTTTCTATAGAAATCAAATGTTGAAAATTTTTTCTACAGAAATAAAATGTTAAGAAAATTTTCTATAGAAATAAAGTTTCAATAATATATTCTACAGAAATAAAATTTCGACAATATATTCTATAGAAATAAAATTTTGACAAAATTTTCTATAGGTATAAATTTTTAACAAAATTTTCATTAGAAATAAAATTTTCTCCAAATTTGTTATAGAAATAAAATTTTTACAAAATTTGTGAAGAAATTTTTTTTATAGAAATAGAAATTTGACAAAATTTTCTATAAAAGCAAAATGTTAACACAATTTTATATAGAAATTAAATGTTGAAAAAAAAATCTACAGAAATAAAATTTTAACAAAATGTTCTATAGAAATAAATTTTTGACAAAATTTTCTTTAGAAATAAAGTTTTGAAACAAGTTTCTATGAAAATAAAATTTTGACAAAATTTCCTATAGAAATAAAATTTGACAAAATTTTCTACGGAAAAACAATTTTGACAAAAATTTTTATAGAAATAAAAAACAAATTTGCTATAGAAATAAAATTTTCACAAAATTTTCTAAAGGAATAAAATTTGACAATTTTTTCTATGGAAATAAAATTTTGGCAAAATTTTCTATAGAAATAAAATTTTCTATTGAAATAAAATTTTGACAAAATTTTAGATAGAAATAAAATTTTCTATTGAAATAAAATTTTAACAAAATTTTTCATAGAAATTGAAATTTGACAAAATTTTCTATAAAGGCAAAATTTTCTATACAAATTTTTCTATAGAAATCAAATGTTGAAAAAAATTCTATAGAAATAACATTTTAACAAAATTTTCTATAGAAATAAAATTGGACAAAATTTTCTATAGAAATTAAATTTGACAAAGTTTTCTACGGAAATAAAATTTTGACAACATTTCCTATTGAAATAACATTTTGACAAAATTATCTATAGAAATAAAATTTTCCCGTGTAAAAATTAGGAAATATAATCAGATATGATTAGATCTAAGCAGGTACACTCACATATGATGAGATACAATTTGATATAAGGAATATAATTCCATATATGACCAGATCTAACATCAGATCCAAATATATATAGGGATAGATATAATTATGTCGTAGACATTAGATCTCTGCCAATATTGAGATCTGATCAGATCTCTTTCCATAGTAATTAAATTTGATTCGATCTTACCATTTTTCGGATCTACTCATATCTAAATGTAGCAAATTATATCTCTCAATTTTTACTCAGGTCAGTAAAAATTTTCCATAGAAATAAAATATTGACCAAATTTTTTATGGAATTAAAATATTGACAAAATTTTTATAGAAATAAAATGTTTACAAAAAAAAATTATAGAAATAAAATTTTGCGAAATATGGTAACCTTTTTTCTAGGTATGTATGGAAACCATGCAGGTTTTGGTAAAATTTTCTCCAATTTTTTAGGTAGGAGTAAGGTTGGCATCGATCGTCTCACAACGGCGCTTCACCGAGAATAGGCCAAGTTAGCGCAGAATCTGTTTTTCGGCCGTTTGAGGTCGCCACTACAAACAAGACCTGTGATTGAGGGTATACTAAAATTTATATCATAGTTATTACCGAGGCTGTAGTAGGCATAACTCATTCTTCTGGTATGAGTTTCTGAGTGTAATTTCGAGCTACGATATTTCTATCGTTTGTGTATATGTGTGTGTGAGCGAATGCATATTTCTATGTGGTTGTGAAAAGATCTAAAGCAATTAGAACTTAAGATGGATGGATAGAGGAATAAATGAACCAACGTAAACATCTATAGACGAATGGATGAATAAGTAGTTGAATGAATTCTTAGATGGATGGATGGATAGATGGATGCTTGGATGGACAGTCGACAAACATTAGTTTGCAATAAATGCATGCAATGGCCACAAGACAAAATCCTTCATCTCCTTCGAATAGTCAGCAAATAGGGATTACAATTGGGAAATACATTGAGAACTTCTGCCTTACGGTTTCCATACTGAGATCCTTGGGTCAATTGTTCCCATAGTCAATTGTACACTTCGGACCTATAGTTCGGGTGCATGGTTTCCATACATACACCAGTTATCCTACATTTACTATACTGTGCCCTTCGAACGTACACTTCCTATTCTGAGATCTTCAGGTCTATTCTCGCCGTTCTACGTAGGATTTTCACTGCGAGATCTTCTGGAAAAAGTTACAATAGCACGACCTACGGTCGTACGTTTTTCATACTGAGATCTTCGGGTCAATTGTTCCCATAGTCAAACCATCAGACCTAAAGTTCGGGTGCGCTGTTTCCATACATTGAACATTTATCCTACGGTTACTATGCTGCGTCTTTCGAACCTACAGATCCCATTATGAAATCTTAAAGCATATAGCCTACGTAGGGGGTTCATAGGGGGTCTCCCGGAAAGAGTTCCCAAAGCACGGCATACGGTTTTCATACTGAGATCTTTAGGCTTACAGTGTCCATACTGAGAACTCCGAATCTATAGTTTCCACACTGAGACCTTCGGACCTATAGTTCCCATTCTGAGATCTGCGCGCTAATAGTTCCCTGAGATCTTCGGTCGTACATTTACTAATCTGTGCCCTTCGAACCTGCAGTTTCTATTCTGAGATCTTCGGACCTATAGTTGCCGTTGTACGACTTTCAGGCCTACAATTCCCAAATTAGATACATTAGGGTGTAGGGTGTCCATATTGGGATTTTCCGGTATATAGTTCCCATACTACGACCTTCGGGCGTAAGGTTATTTACTGAGATCTTGAGGTCTTTAGTTTCCATACCGAGAACATCGAATCTACAGTTCCTATGTCGTGAAAATCGGGCCGGCAGTTTCCATACTGAGAACTTCAGGTGTCCGGTTCCCATACTCAAACTTTCACTCCTATAGTTTCCAAACCGAGACTTTCGGGTCAACAGCTACCAAACCAAGATCTTCGGGCCTACCAGTCCCGACAAGGCCCTTCTTTCATACAGAGAATTTCGAAACAACGTTTGCTTTTCTGTACAACTTCATTCCCGGTATTGGGACTTTCAGTCTTAAATTTCCTATAGCGAGTCCTTCAGATCTAAGGTTCCCATTCATTGACCATCGCTCCAACAGCTCCCATATTTAAACCAACAAGTCTAAGGTTCCGATACTGAGACCGTTGCTCTCAAGTTTCCATACTGATATCTTCAGGTCAACAATTCCCATGCTAGCACTTTCGCGCGATCTTCCGGACTACAATTTCACTAGTGACACCTGTGGTGCTGCAGCTCCCATTCTTAGACCTTCACTCTTACAGTTCCCATTGTGAGACTGCAATATTCGGGCTAAGAACGGTTCGCATATCACGATCTTCGCGCCTACAGTTTCCTTACTACGAACATCGGGCGTAGAGTTCTTGTACTGAGACCTTTGAGCATACGGTTTCTTTATTGAGACCTTCACGCCGATACCAAGGCCTTCGGGGGTACGGTCTCGATATAGAGATCTTTACGCCTACAGTTCTTATATCGACTCCTTCGGACCTTAAGTTTCCAAACCGAGAATTTCAGGCTTACTATTTCCTAGCTGAGGTCTACAATTCCTTCACGCCCATACCAATACCTCCGAGCGTACGGTCTCGATATAGAGATCTTTGGGCCTACAGTTCCTATACTGACTTCTTCGGGCCTTAAGTTTCCAAACCGAGAATTTCAGGCTTACTATTTCCTTTCTGAGACCTTTGAGTCTACAGTTTCCCTTACAGGGACCTTCGGATCAACAGTTTCCATAGTACGGCCTTCGAGCATACGGTTCCATTTCTTAGATCACTGCGTCCTTCGGGCCTATTGGTCCCGTACTGAAACCTGCTGGTATTTGGTTTCCATATTGAGACCTGTGGGACTACTGTTTTCATACAATACCTTCAGGCTTTCTGTTCCCATTCTGAAGCCTAAAATTTCCTTCACGATTCCCGTACATAGTCCTTCGCTTTCCAAACTGGGACCATAAGATCTACTCTATACTAAGACCTTCGCTCCTTCAGTTTCCGTAATAAGACCTTCAGACGTACTGTTTCTAGACCTTCGCTCCATTAGTTTCCATACTACGACCTTCGTGCGTACCGTTCACATACTAAAATATTTAAGCCTTCATTTTCCATTCGACTCACCACTAAGGCGGACGAGAATCAAAAGATCCCATACTAAGATGTATGGTTGCAATACTAAGATCTTCGAAGCTTCAATTTCCATTCTTAGACTTGCAAACTTACAGATCCCTTCCATAATGAGACCTTCAGATTTACAGTACCCATTCTGAAACATTCGGACGTACGGTTCTCATTCTGGTTTCTTCGGATCTGCAGTTACCATACCGAGACTTTCAGGTCGACAGTTCCTAACGATTCCGTACGCAGAACTTCAGATCCTCTGTGCCCATACTGAGATATTAGTTCCTATGATTTCGATACTAAGACCTTCGGTCAAGAGTTCCTATATTACGACATTCGTCGTAGGCCTCATGTCTACGGTCCCTAAACTAAAGTACCCATAATGAGGCCTTTTGACTTACAGCTTCCATACTGAATCCTTAGGGCTTAAAGTTTCTGTACTTAGAACTTCAGGTCTACTGTGCCCATACTGAGATATTAGTTTCTATAATTTCGATAGTAAGACCTTGGGACCTACAGCTCCCATACTGAAATATTCAGTTCAAAAGATGAATAGCTAACAAAGTAATGACTCGTTTCGTAATTCTTACATGTAGCTTACATGGTAACCGAAACCGATCAGAATCCAAGCCTGGTAGTTCTTACCTTATGTCGTAACCGAAACCGATCAGAGGCCAAGCGAGGTAATTCTTACTTTGGGCTTGTGGCGTAATCGAAACCGATCAGAAGCCAAGCCGATTACCGAGACAAAAAGCTCAAGAGTGTCTCTAAAGTACCTACATCTTATCGAAGATACAAGTTTCCAATCCAAAATCCACTCCAATCAGATCCTGACGACATTTACCTGAGTGAACGGCAAAACTCATAGCATTACTCTTTGATCTTAAAGGCAATTTATAAACGATTTTTGATATAAGAAATGTTCAGCAATTATTGAGCTGGTTACGCACACATCGCTGAGAATATGTACGAAAGCTATATTTATATATTTTATATATTATTTGTATATTTTTCAATATGGTAGTTTCTTAAATGTGTTTTTGTATGAGATAAATTATAAAACCATATTAATATCGGGATTAGAGTTATTACAATTCTTAACTAGAATATATAGCACTGGGAAAAAAGTTGCCAAAATGCTTGCTAGACCCGGGACTACTCAAATTTAAAATTGTCAAACATTTACAAAACTGAGTATAGGATTTTCGACACAAAAATGTTACATGTTCCCCGTCCAAAAATAACATTTCGGTCATATTCCTTCTCTGTGTGTACTTAACAAAATATCTCCAAAATTGTTCCGGCAATTTTGCAATTTTGGTGCAATTCATAGAAAAATTCTGTCAATTTTAATTTCAATTTAATTTTTTATCAATACACCAATAAATTTGTTACAGGTCATTGATAAACTCCAACAAACCACAATCAAATTTTTTCGTTCAAATTCAAAAATATTTGTTGAGGATTAAACGTAACGTTCAACAACAAATATTTTGTACTGTTGGATACTCAACAAATTACTTACAAATTATGTTATTGAGAACACAAATTATTTGTTGCCTTCTGATGGTGACGATTGCTAACAACTTTTTTGTAATAATGGTTATTAAAAGTACAAATTAGTTTGTTGCAGGAAAATTAACAAATTTTGTTATTGGTTTTCCAACAAAAGTTATTGGTTCTCAAACTTATTTTTATCTGTGTAATTATGAGTGCTTTTGTGAAGTTACTACAAAGTTTTGACAGTATTATCAGAATTTTTGTATGAAAAGATTTTGTCAATGAAATTCATTACGGTTCAAATTGAAAAAAAGCATTAAATGAAAACGCTAGAAAGCACCAATTTGGTGTTTTTTTTTTCAAAGATTATAGATTTGAGGAAGATGGGAGATTACTAAAACTAAATTTGGTGCTAAAAGCACGAAATTTGGTGCTAAAAGCACGAAATTCGCATCACTGCTTTAGAGATTTTATATTTACTGGCATTTATAGGGCTGTTCGCGTACCTTTCCTATACACAATGTTATATGTTGTACATATATTTTTTTAACAAAATATTTTTGTTTATATTATGAAACCATTTTCGATATATAAAAGAAAATTTAAAAAAAAATGTATAGAATTAGTAAATTTGATCAAAGTTCTATTTCCATTAATATTTTAAGAAATTTTTTACAGAAATAAAAGTTTCTATGAAATATTGATATACAAATTTGTCTATGAAAAAAGTCTATTCAAGTAAACATTTCTTAAAAAATTTAAATTTTGACCAAATATTCTGTAAAAATGGAAGCATGGAAACATTTTCTGAAAATTTTACAAAAACAATACATTCAATCACATTAGACATTTTATGTCTTAAACGGAAATTTTGCAACTTCAAACGCGTACAAAAAATTTTTCATGTTTTTATCAAGTCATATCTGAATAAGATTTAATTCTAAATTCTAACAACAGCTAAATTTTGTTAAAACTTTTCTATTAGATAATAAGTCTAAATTTTTTATCAAAACTGATAACAAAAATTTCTAATTAGCAAAAATTGAATGAAATATAGAATTAGAAGTTATAGTAACAATATCAATAAAAAATAAGAATATATAGACATAGGCACTCATACTTCCAAAAACATTTTTAACTACACACACTGAAAAAAAAGCATGCGCGGTTCCAAAGATTTTGTCTTTACTTTAAAAATTTTGGTATTGATTCCGAGCCAAAGAAGCGTAGAATACAAGTAAGGATACTTTTAAGACACAATTCTCTTTTAAATTTGGGTTTTATGTACTAGCTTCTAGTAAGCAAATTCAAATTTTTCGTTTTTCAGCCTTTTTTTCTTCATATGTTATCAATGTCCTTTAAAAACGAGTTAACGACAACTTCATTTTCTAAATTCAGGCTCGACTTCCAATAGAAATGTTGCTGTTTCAAGTAAAAAACGTCTTTAAAATAAAGTGTTGAAAAACTTGTCCTATATTTGAATGATTTTTTGCTTTGTAGTCAAGATGCAAAAAGACAACAAATTTAAAGACAATTTCATTAAATTTAAAGAATTTTTCTGAATTATTGAAGTCAAGTTGACCTTAGCCGAAACATGTTTCCTTTCATGTTATGATACCAATATTTAAGAGAAACCACTTAATTATAAGGACAATATGACTTCATTGAAAAGTTTATCGACTTTTGGACTAGGAAAAAAGCTTATATATTAAAGAAATGCGTCTTCTGTGCTAAGCAAAATTTGCATTCGTATTTTAAAGACATGGAATCTTTGACCTCACGACAATATTTTTTTCAGTGCAGATAAAAATAAGTTTGAGAACCATTAACTTTTGTTGGAAAACCAATAACAAAATTTTTTAATTTTCCTGCAAAAAACTAATTTGTAATTTTAATAACCATTATTACAAACATTTCGTTAGAAATAAAATTTTTAAAAAATTTCCTATAAAAATAAAATTTTTAAAAAATTTCCTATAAAAAAAAATTTTTACAAAATTTCCTATAGAAATAAAATTTTAACCGCATTTTTTGTCTATAGAAATAAAATGTGGATAAATTTTTCTATAGAAATAAAATCTTGACAATAATTTCATAGAAATAAAAGTTTGACAAAATACTCAATAGAATTTTGAAAAAATTTTCTATAGAAATAAAAATAGGAATAAAAATTTGACAAAAATTTTCTATCGAAGTAAAATTTTAAAAAAAAAAATTAAATAAATTAATTTAATTTCGGGAAGTGGCCCGCTGGTACGGATTTTGGTCCAATTTTGGATATATGTTGGTCCAAACTAAAAATACATTGTGGCAACGCTGGTGGATATATGGAAAATTGTGCCACCGGTTCTATTTCGATTCTTAAAATCTTATGTTAAAATTTAGATTTCATTTTAGTCAACATTTATTTTCAATTTCTATAAAATTTTGTCGCAATTTCTGCTCCTTTAGAATATTTGATTTCTACAAAAAACAAAATCTTGACAAATTACCTATAAAAGAAATATATACAGCCGTTAGCCAGTAGGTAGTAATTAGATAGACAAATTTAAACCAGATCGAATGAAACCTGTTATTAAAGTGAAGGTAACTTTCTCGTACAATAATTTCAAAAATTTTAATCGAAATTTCTGTTTCTATACAAAACTTTGTCCTTTTCATTTTAAAAATATAGTTTTTAGGATCTAAAACATCTCTATATTTCTACATGTTTCGAAAATATGAGGAAATGTTAGATGATTGCTATTCATTGTGTGCACTGGTTCCAAACTTTTCATTCTTATTTAGTACTATTTCAACTACAGCAATCCCTCGATTTACGTCGTGATTGGTTCCGGAATTTGACGACGTTAATCAAAACGACGTAAATCGTTTATTTAAAAAATCAAGTTAAATTTCTTTTTCAAGTTCAATTAGTATAAAATTCAGGAAAAATATTCAGTTAGGCTTTCGCTTTTCCAAATCCGAATTGCCGGGCCTCACGCTTGACACCTGCCATCAGATTTTGTACAGCCACCTTGTCCACCTTCTTCGCCGCAGAAATCCAGTTTGCCTTGAACTGCTGCTCGTCCTTAGCAGTTTTTTTTTTGGTATTCTTTAGGTTCCGCTTGATAATAGCCCAGTATTTCTTAATTGGTCGGAGCTCTGGCGTGTTGGGAGTGTTCTTGTCCTTGGCAACCACCTGCACGTTGTTGGCGGCGTACCACTCCATGGCCTTTTTACGGTAATGGCAAGATGCCAAATCCGGCCTAAACAGTACGGAACAACCGTGTTTCTTTAGGAAAGGCAGCAGACGTTTATTCAAACACTCTTTCACGTAAATTTCTTGGTTGACAGTCCCGGAAGCTATGAAAATGCTGCTTTTCAAGCCACACGTACAGATGGCTTGCCAAACCAAATATTTCTTTGCGAACTTTGACAGTTTTATGTGCTTGAAAATATCTGCTACCTTTCCCCTTCCTTTTGCCGTATAAAACTCCTGTCCCGGAAGCTGCTTGTAGTCGGCTTTGCCGTAGGTTTCGTCGTCCATTGCCACGCAGTCAAACTTCGTCAGCAACGGCGTGTACAGCCTCCGGGATCGCGCTTAGGCCGTCGTATTTTGTTTATCATCGCGATTTGGAGTCACTACCTTCTTGTAAGTCGATAGTCCGGCTCGTTTTTTGGCTCGATGCACGGTTGTAGACAATACACCCAGCTTATTTGCGGCATCTCGGAGAGAGATGTTAGGGTTTCGCTTGAAACTACCGGCAACTCTCTTTGTCGTCTCAGCGGCTTCCGGTTTTCGATTTCCCCCGATTCAGACTTCCTGGCTGTCGACAAACGTTCCCCAAACACTTTAGTTACATTTGTAACGGTTGATTTGGGAACTTTTAGCGATTTTGCCAGCTTTGCGTGCGAGTAGCTCGGATTTTCGCGATGCGCGAGCAAAATTTTGGTACGCTGCTCTTCTTGCTTGGACGGCATTTTGACAACTGAAGAGTGAATTCCAAAATCAAAATAGGAGCAACATTCGACACACACACACCTTCAAAATGAGGGGTGTTCAGGTTTTTTAAATGCAAAATTGAAAGAAATACGTCAAGTTTATATTGACCAAATTTTGACCGTATCACTTTTTACTCACCGCTTCTGCTACAGTATCCTCAAGAATTCGGTTCAGATATGTCTGGTATGCTGCCTGATTTAGAGGCTTTCGTTTGTGACGCTGGACCTCGCGCTCTAGAAGGTGAAGATTAACTCTTACATGCCTGGGAGGCGGTTGTCTATCCCCAAGATGGTGATTTGGATGGCTACAGCGATAGCAACCCAAGAGGTACTGCTTGGACAACATGTAATTGTGTATATGCGCTGAGATGATCTAGCTCTCTTCATAAAGGTGATCCAGTGGTGTACTGTGGAGACATCATGTCGCAATTCTACACTTAAAAAAAAGTTTACTTGGATTCAAAGATTTTGACCTTCCCTTAAGGATTTTGGTATTGATTCCGAGCCAAAGATGCGGCTTCTTTAAAATAAAGAAATTTTTTAATACCTATCAGGCTTTAAATCTAGGACCAATAAAATTGAAATTAGGATACAGATCTCATTTATCAAATTTTCATTCTCTTTTCGCGGTTTATTAATATATGTACTCACGTACAAAACAAATGTCAGTTAAAAAATCTAAATTATAACGGATACTTAAAAAACGTTTTCTTAATTCCAAAAAAACTTTAAACCAAAGACGCTAAATTCTCAAATTAAGTCTTAGCCTATATTTGAAGCGTTTTTATCTTAAATCTAAAGTTTCAATATTGCAGTTAATTTAAGGACAATTTCTTTAAATCAAAAATGTGGGTTTTTACTTTAAGGAAAATTAGCCTTAGTTCAAAGACATGCGATTTTAATGGAGGGATGCAAATTTACAAAATTTGTGTTCTAAATTTAATGAAAAAAAATTTTGAAGCAAATATTATAAAAATTATTTTAATTAAAATTTTATTATTTTAAAGAAATTTGTCCTTAATATTTTGTAAATTTCGCATTCTAAAATTTAGATTGCGAAATCTTTAATATCACGTAAATATTTTTTCTGTGTACTTACTTGATTCATACATCCCGATTATACAACGAAACAATTTGATTTAAATATTTTTAAAATTTTTTTCTTTTATTTAATTTAAATAATATTTGTCTTTAAAATAGTTTTTAACATTAGGTTTTTATTTTACACAACTAAATATCGACAAAATCGCTCTTAACAGATAAAAGTGTAGATCAAACAAAGAATTATAAACTAAATTTGTGATTTTTTAATTTTACCTATTTTTTCCCATTTTCCCGGGATTTTTATACACTCCACCATAGGATGGGGAGTATATTAACTTTGTTATTCCGTTTGTAACACATCGAAATATTGCTCTAAGACCCCACAAAGTATATATTCTGGGTCGTGGTGAAATTCTGAGTCGATCTAAGCATGTCCGTCCCTCCGTCTGTTGAAATCACGCTAACTTCCGAACGAAACAAGCTATCGACTTGAAACTTGGCACAAGTAGTTGTTATTGATGTAGGTCGGACGGTATTGCAAATGGGCCATATAGGTCCATTTTTACGTATATCCCCCATATAAACGGACCCTCAGATTTAACTTGCGGAGCCTCTAAGAGAAGCATATTTCATCCGATTTGGCTGAAATTTGGTATATGGTGTTGGTATATGGTCTCTAACAACCAATCAAAAATTGGTCCATATCGGTCCACTTTTACGTATAGCCCCCATATAAACGGACCCCCAAATTTGGCATGCGATTGCTCTAAGAGAAGCAAATTTCATCCGATCCGGTTTAAATTTGGTACATGGTGTTAGTATATGGCCTCTAACAACCATGCAAAAATTGGTCCACATCGGTCCATAATTATATATAGCCCCCATATAAATCGATCCTCAGATTTGTCCTCCGGAGCCTCTTGGAGGAGCAAAATTCATCCGATCCGGTTGAAATTTGGAACATGGAGTTAGAATGTGGTCTCTACCAAACACGCAAGAATTGGTCCATATCGGTCCATAATGATATATAGCCCCCATATAAACCGTTCCCCAGATTTGATCTCCGGAGCCTCTTGGAGGAGCAAAATTCGTCCGATCCGGTTGAAATTTGAAACGTGGTGTTAGTATAAGGCCGCTAATAACCATGCCAAAATTGGTCCATATCGGTCTGTAGTTATATATAGCCGATCCCCAATCACACAAAAATTGGTCCATATCGGTTCATAATAATGGTTGCCACTCGAGCCAAAAATAATCTACCAAAATTTTATTTTTATAGAAAACATTGTCAAAATGTTATTTCTATAGAAAACATTGTCAAAATGTTATTTCTATAGAAAATTTTGTCAAAATTGTATTTCTTTAGAAAATTTTGAAATTTTGAAAAATTTTATTTCTATAGAAATTTTTTTCCAAATATTATTTCTATAGAAAATTTTGTCAAAATTTTCTTTTGTCAAAATTTTCTTTCTATAGAAACTTTAAACTTAATTATATACGTATTTATTCGGCCTTTTTATACCCTCCACCATAGGATGGGGGTATATTAACTTTGTTATTCCGTTTGTAACACATCGAAATATTGCTCTAAGACCCCATAAAGTATATATATTCTGGGTCGTGGTGAAATTCTGAGTCGATCTAAGCATGTCCGTCCGTCCGTCCGTCTGTCCGGCTGTCCGTCCGTCTGTGGAAATCACGCTAACTTCCGAACGAAACAAGCTATCGACTTGAAACTTGGCACAAGTAGTTGCTATTGATGTAGGTCGGATGGTATTGAAAATCGGCCATATCGGACCACGTTTACGTATAGCCCCCATATAAACCGATCCCCAAATTTGGCTTGGGGAGCCTCCCGGAGCAGCAAAATTCATCCGATCCGGTTGAAATTTGGTACCTGATGTTAGTATACGGCCTCTAACAACCATGCAAAAATTGGTCCATATCGGTCCATAATTATATATAGCTCCCATATAAACCGATCCCCAGATTTGACCTCCGGAGCCTCTTGGAGGAGCAAAATTCATCCGATCCAATTGAAATTTAGTACGTGGTGTTAGTATGTAGTCTCTAACAACCATGCAAAAATTGGTCCATATCGGTTCATAATTATATATAGCCCCCATATAAACCGATCCCCAGATTTGACCTCCGGAGCCTCTTGGAGGGGAAAAATTCATCCGATGCGGTTGAAATGTGGTACCTGATGTTAGTATACGGTCTCTAACAACCATGCAAAAATTGGTCCATATCGGTCCATAATTATATATAGCCCCCTTATAAACCGATCCCCAGATTTGACCTCCGGAGCCTCTTGGAGGGGCAAAATTCATCCGATCCTGTTGAAATTTGGTACCTGATGTTAGTATACGGCCTCTAACAACCATGCAAAAATTGGTCCATATCGGTTCATAATTATATATAGCTCCCATATAAACCGATCCCCAGATTTGACCTCCGGAGCCTCTTGGAGGAGCAAAATTCATCCGATCCAATTGAAATTTAGTACGTGGTGTTAGTATGTAGTCTCTAACAACCATGCAAAAATTGGTCCATATCGGTTCATAATTATATATAGCCCCCATATAAACCGATCCCCAGTTTTGACCTCCGGAGCCTCTTGGAGGGGAAAAATTCATCCGATCCGGTTGAAATGTGGTACCTGATGTTAGTATACGGTCTCTAACAACCATGCAAAAATTGGTCCATATCGGTTCATAATTATATATAGCTCCCATATAAACCGATCCCCAGATTTGACCTCAGGAGCCTCTTGGAGGAGCGAAATTCATCCGATCCAGTTGAAATTTGGTACATGGTGTTAGTATATGGTATCTAACCATGCAAAAATTGGTCCATATCGGTCCATAATTATATATAGCAAAAGTCATCCGATGCGGTTGAAATTTGGTACATTTTGTCAATATATGGCCTCTAACAGCCATGTAAAAATTGGTCAATATCGGTCTTTAGTTATATATAGCCGATGACTTATTACACAAAAGTTGGTCCATATCGCCAAAAATAATCTACCAAAACTTTATTTACATAGAAAATTTTGTCAAGTTTTCATTTCTATAGAAAATTTTGTCAAACTATATTATATACGTATTTAATCGGCCTTTTTTTGTTTAATATATACCCCGTAGGGGCTAACTTACAATTTAGAAGACAGTGTTAAAAAGATTTACGATACCTTGCCATCGGCAAGTGTTATCGCAACCCAAGTAATTCGATTGTGGATGACAGCCTTTAATAGAAGTTCCTACGCAATCCATGGTGGAGGGTACATAAGATTCGGCCTGGCCGAACTTACGGCCGTATATACTTGTTTTTTTTTTATAATTTTCCAATTTGCTATCTCTATATAGAAATGTATATGCTGGCATCCGTCCATCCATCTATCTCACCATTCACTCATGACCACCACCAACACCACCACTGTAGCACTGCACTAGGTCTGCAGCTCATCTCAAACTTAAGATTGTTATTAGTACAATGTCCATCTAATCGTCTAAGACAAGACAAGCCAAATTGTGACAAGACGATGGATGTGTACATGACCGTAATTTCATACAAACTAACCAGGACACTACTCTCATACACGACTCGCCACTAAGGCGGACGAGCATCGATGCATTTCTGTGTGCTCTTGTGATATTGAAAGGATGGATGGATGGATGGACGAATGAATGAAGACACTAAAGAAGATAACAAACAAAATGGATTAAAGAGGGGAAGTATGGTCAGTAACTTCCGTTAAGAAAATATTGAAAATTACATCAGCAGTCACTGGACATCAATTTTGTGTTGTGTAACAAAAATAAAAGTAAAAAACAAAAACTCTCGAAGAAGACAAATTGAAATGGGTTAAGGAAACACTGGAGAAACAAACTGCAAAGTTGTTTAAATGAAAAATTTATCTTGAATTTTGTAATTTGATTGTTACATTAGAAATCTGTGAGTTGAGAGACTATTTGGTAAAAATTTTGGTCTCATATTTAGGGAAGAACAATATATTTCACAGAATATTTCGAAGGATAGATAAACCCACGTACGATACATGGTTCCCGGTGATCACAACATTTTTCTTTCATCTGTGGTTTATTTTTCTTGAATTGGTGTTATCCATAGCATTTTTATTCGTTCAGCAGAATTGACACTTATGTTTAAGAGAGATTTCACTCGTGGAAGTGTTTGACGAATAGTGTATTTAAATTTTTGCGAATAATAATATAATCAAATCAATAATCAAAATTTCATCAAGTTATCAATCAAAAAATAAACCGGAACAAATGAAGTACACCTTTTTCTTCATCCTGTGTGGATTCCATGGAGGAAGATAAAAACACTCTATGTCTATGTTTCCTATCAATCCGATCCTTCATCCGATGATCCAAATTTTCGATGACGCTGAGGCATAATGGAGGTTTTATGCCGTTAATGTGCCGAATTATCTCATCCTTTAGCTCTTGAATTGTTGCTGGCTTATCGACGTACACCTTTTCTTTCAAATAACCCCAAAGAAAAAATTCCAACGGTGTCAAATCACATGATCTTGGCGGCCAATTGACATCGCCATTACGTGAGATAACACGGCCATTGAATTTGTTGGGCGAAAGAGCCATTGTTTCGTTAGCTGTGTGGCAAGTGGCACCGTCCTGCTGAAACCACATATCGTCCACATCCATATCTTCCAATTCGGGCCATAAAAAGTTCGTTAGCATCTCACGATAGCGAGCACCATTCACAGTAACTGCCTGACCGGCCTCATTTTGGAAAAATACGGCCCGATGATGCCGCCAGCCCATAAACCGCACCAAACAGTCACTCTTTGCGGGTGCATTGGTTTTTCGACAATCACTCTTGGATTCTCATTCGCCCAAATGCGGCAATTCTGTTTATTGACGAATCAACTGAGGTGAAAATGTGCCTCATCACTGAAGATGATTTTCTTCGAAAATTTATCATCCATTGTTGCCATTTCTTGGAACAATTTAACACGTTGTTGGATTGTGTATCTCTCCAGAGAATGAAGCCACCGAGTCTCGCCGCCGATTTCAGTCGCCGCCGGCCATTTTTTGCCAATCGACGCCGCCGCCGAATATGTCGGCTCATCTCGACTCAAATTTAGCCGCCAATTAATCAAAAATATTACACAAAAAAAAAAGTGTCTCGTAAATTTAAGAAAATTTTTACAATAATTTATTACAAGAATTTTCCAGAATTTTAGTTCATTTTTCGAATCTTTAACGAAAATTAACTACTCGAAAGGAAATTTTACAAATTCTAAGTAGCAATCGTTTAGTTCATAGCCTACAAAATACGATGGAAATTTCCTTAAAAATTTTCTTAACTGGTAGTTAATAATTCTTTCGTCATACTATAAAACTACTTATGAAATGTAAAATACTTTCTAAGTAATAAGTGTAATTTACTATAAAGAGTTTTTATATGAGAAAATATTTTTTTACGAAAATTGAACTTGAAAGCGGATAGCAATTTCTTACTGGCAATTCCTATAGTTAATAATAGTTGGTAAAACATTTCTCAATGAAATATTTTTAGTTCACATGTAATTAAATTTATAGACATTTTCGTCAAAAATGGGTAGATATCATTTCATGAAGTTTTTGCTAATTTTAAGTTAAACGTTTCATTGTTCTTATACTGATATGCATTTAAGAGTATTGTTTTTAGAGTAAATTGTGGACAGATGCGATTAACTAATGCATAGTACGGAGATGTTTCTCCACAAAGTGGAATATGTTTAATGTAAAAATGATGTTACTTGAAAATTTTTTTGAGAGTGAGAGCATGCAATGCAATAATGAGAAATGGTAGCGAGTGATGGGGATGTTGTGTATATCTGAGCGTGTGGTTGTTTTTATTTTTGTTGTTTCAGGGGTTTGTGTGTGTGTCTATTATTCGCGAATGGTTTATTTGGCTGGATGAGGTGTTGTTTTCAATGAAGGCACATGTGTTTTTGTTGTTGTAGAAATGTTTTGGTTTTGCTTGGTTTTGTTTGGCATGCTTCAGTTGTATAGTTGGCGTTGGCGTGGGCTGTTGCACCTTTTTAGCAAGTATGTAACAAGGGAATATAAAAGTATGGAATATTTTGGTTTTTTGAGACATATATTGGTGTTTGTTTATTAAAACTTTTAAATGAAAGTTATTAATATTTTAGCGATGAGGTGTACAATGGCGAAGTGATGATCGATAGCTTAGAAAAAATTTATTAAGAATGTTCAATATTTAGGAAAAAATGCTGAAATGGAAAGTATATTGAAATTGTTTTATCTAATTTAATTTTTATTATTCAATGTAAAAAATAAATATTCAATTTCAGAGTAACTCCAGATGAATTTGGAAAATTGTTTGTTACACCTCAGCGTATACACAGAAAAAAAAGTGTCTTGTAAATTTCAGGACCAGTTTAACTTTCACATAGTTCAACAAATTTACTGCAATATAGTTCATTTTTCGTAACCACAACGAAAATTAACTTAGCTAAAGGAAAACTTATAAAAATTCAGTAAATGATTTTTAGTTCACTAACTACGAAATGGGAAGGATTTTTCCTTAAATAAATTTCCAACACAGTAGTTAATGCATCCTTGATTCTATTATAAAAATACATGGGCAATATAAAAATCTTACTACGAAATGTGGACAATTTACTAAGAAAAAATTTTGTATGGAAAAAAATTTTTGTAGTAAAAATTAACTTAACGACATTACCGAATCGTACGATGGCTACCTACAGATTATATCCCTTTTTATTATATGTTGGAGTGTTTTTACTCACATTGAAAATTTTAGATAAAGTAGAATAAAAAGTAGTTAATATAATCCTTGACGGGTGTATATAATTTTTTATAGATTCCTCATAGATTTGGTATATATTTTACCTTAACTTATAGATAGAATTCCAACTAATCAATAAACGTGTTACTGGAAGATGTGAGTGCATCATGTGAGGGAGTTTTTAGAGACATTTTGTGTATATCTCGTACGATTGTTTGTGTTTGTTATTGCGGCATTTATGCTGTTGTTGGTTGTTTTGATTCTAGAGACAATGGAATGTTCTTTGTGCGTTGTTGGTATCTTTTGTGGTGAGAGGTGTTTTCTTGCAATAGCGAGATCAGAAAGGGATCGTGTGTGTGTGTGTGGAGTTGTTTTTCTTTACGTCAGGTATGTATCCTTTATGACTATTTGTGTCTTTGAGTTTCATTGCTGCATTCAGTTCTGTTGATGCATTTATGAAGTGCACACGTGAATTTAATTTTGCAAAATTGTACGTGCGGTATTGGTGTTTATTAATGAAAATACATTTATTTCGAAACTGAGAAGTGAATGATGTGATGTTAGAGAAAGCAAAAACGCTTTTTATTGATAAAAAAAAAAAACAAATAACAGATTAAGGAACTGTATATTTCTGTTAATAGTTTAAAATTAATGCGGATTTTTAATTGATTTACATAACAAATATACAACATGAGTGATAATAGGATGATCTATATTTATTCTACATTTGGATCACAGGTTGGAGATGCAACCAGTTTTTTGAATCTATATTTTTTATGTTACAGCAATTCCTACAGATGAGTACTAAGTTCGAGTTTAGCCGCTAAAATTAAAAATAAATCACTAAGAAAAGTATAAATTATACGTCTTCGATACAAATTTAAATATAACTTGATGCAGAATAGCCCAAACCAAATTTTTTATAATTTTTTTTTTTTTTATAATGGATTATTAGAAAACTTATCATGAAAATTTCGATTTTAGCCGCTAAACTCGAACTTAAATACTAAATGCTATACTGAAAAGTGGAAATTATGTCTAATTTTATAATAGTTTTTATTTCAAATATATTCTGTGAATAATTTCAAAAAACGTCCCATTAGTCCATGGATATGATTCCTACTGGATGGATTTTTCAATGTGGTAAGTTTTTCTATAAACGGTATTTTGTCCGTTTTTAATAAAACCAAAATTTCAATTTAATAAAAATAATTATTTTCACTTGCAGGTAGACAGGTCTTGTAATGGTAATTTTTTTTGAATACTCTTACTGTTTAATGCTAATTAAGCTGAAATCCTTATTGGCTCTAGGAAATCCTCTTGAAAACCGTAAGTTAAAAATCAATATGAATGATAGAATTTGATAATATTTTTCTTATATTTTGTATAACTTTGCAATTTCAGAAGCTTATAAGACAAATCCGCCCAATAAAAGTTAGACAAAATCGATGAAATTGGACAATAATTCAGGGAATATAGAAACGTATGCCACATATATCTTCCATATGGATAGAAAACATGGAAATTTAATTTAATTAGTTTAGTCCTAATAACATAGAATAGTACTCTTTTGAAGAAGCAATTACTAACTACCGACAAGTAACTGCATCCAACGAACTAATAAAAATATTTCCTTTATTGTAAATCATAACCCATAGTTTTGTGTAATATAATAATAATTTTTTGAAATAAAATACTGGTGGTTATAGAAAATTGACTTGTTTTGTACAAAAATTTTCTTAGTTGTATAGAGGCTTGTTGTACGTTTGATTCCTCAATTTCTCTACTTTTTTGAAAATTATACCGACAAACAGTTTATTTCAAACCAATTTCTTAATACAGGTTTCCCAAAAAATTGTTAATTTTTCCGGCTAGCAGGAATATTTTGAATGAGTTTAACTATATTCTTCCCACAGCATAGTAATAATGCACTAAAATACGATGCAATACATGAACTAATTTATAAGAAAATCATAAACTTATCTAGATGAAAAAAATCTTTGGCGCCAAATCATGGTCATTCTTACTATGGTTTAGTTCATTTTTCATAAAAAATAGTAAACTTTTTTTTCGGTGTAGTTTAATCATAAATAGGTAAGTGTTCTTTTTTCAATGTGGTTTTCTTTTAAAAAATAATATTCTTTATGTATATTAATATTTGCTAATTATTATTATTATTTCTTTTTTTACCAGTTTCATTTTTTTCTTTGTTGTAAAAAATATTTAATTTATGAGCAACCCCAGATGGATTCGGGCAAATTTTTATATTTCTCCTCAGCGTATAGTTTAATAGAGAAGTGGTAAGTTTTCTTTTTAAAAATTGGCTTTCTTTTCACTAGAATATTTACGTTTTTATGACCTTTTTATTATCAAAATTACAGGTATTTAATACCTTATTTTAGTATTACTTTAATCAAATATTTTTGGAAACCAATTTAATATTTTTAATGTTAAAAAACAAATATTTAATTTCAGAATAACAATTTGGAAACATTTTTATGAATTGGTAAGCTTTCTATTAAATTAAAAATAATTAGTTTCTCTGTACTGTGGAATGATTGATTTAAAAATAGTTTAGTCGTCGACATTTTAAAGAGACTGTTAACCAATTTTTATTATCGGGTTTGCCAAAAAATAAGCAAGTAAACTAAAATAATACTGACTTTTTAACTTGGTAGGGGTATATAAATCTTATGGTGTTGTAAAAATGAACTAAAATACAATGTTATGGAATAACTAAAATTTAAGAGAATTATAAACTAGACAAGTTGAAAAAAATCTTAAGGGCTAAATCATGGTCAATATTACTACAGTTTAGTTCATTTTGCAATGGAAAAGGGTTCACTGTTTTTTCAGTGTAGTTTAAATCAAAAAACTTTATTAATAATTGTAGTAATTTTAGTCAAAATTTTGAGCCTTTCACCCCCAATCAATCTATTTCAAAGTGTTATAATAATTTTGCAAAAATTTACCTCAGAAAATTTGAATGAAATGTAAATTTGATTGTAAGATTGGTTGTACAACTAATCTCATTACCATTCGAGTAACTTCAAATTGATTTTATAATGGATAATTGTCCGCCGCCGAAGAGACTTATTTATATCGGCTTAACCGTCAATCCGCCGCCGCCGGATGCAAAAATTTAATGTCAACCACCGCCGACAAAAATGGGTCGGCTTCATTCTCTGTATCTCTCCATGGTTCAAATTGAGTAAGTCTGAAATAGAGAAATGTCAAATAAAATTCGGAAAAAAAACTTGGCGTTTAGGTGTGGTTCACATTCAACATCGGCCGTTTAAATAAAAGTTTAGCCAAATGACAAGGATTTGAATATAGTATCGGTGTAAGTACAAAACTTTAAAACAAAAATTCACAAATTCTGTCCACGTGATGACAAACTACGATACGTTTCACAGACGTATTTTTAGCTTATCCGTGACTTTCAGTAGGATAAGATTTCTAGGGTTAAAGTGTGGGTTACAGGGACGATGCCTTTCCGAATATTTACCGGAAAATGAAGCACTGTCTATGTTGTCTGTCAATAAACGGAAAGGAGCGTACCATACCGGGCAAATATCAAATATTAATAATTAGTTCCTATAAAGGACCATCCCACCACATTTCAAGAAAATCAGAAAACTTTAGATTTTCGAAGAAAATAGAACAAAGAGGAGTTGTACATTCTCCACCAGATATCGAAAAATCAGGTACCCCATATCATTTACCACCTTCTCCCAAGATCCCTGCAAAATTTCAAGTAAAACAAAGTAGTTTGGATTTTGCTATATTATTTAAAAAAAAGACATCCCCTTCTCCGATCAAATATTGAAAAAATAGGGATTTTTGTTGTTAGAATTCCCCAATCTTTCCCGAAATTTCAACAATAAACAAGTATATACGGCCGAATCTTATGTACCCTCCACCATGGATTGCATAGAAACTTCTACGAAAGACTGTCATCCACAATCGAATTACTTGGGTTGTGGTATCTTAAAACTTCTTAACATCGTTTTCTAAATTGTGAGTTAGTCCATACGTGGTATATATTAGACAAAAACGGTATGTGTAGGTAAGTCTACAAATAATTACGAATCGATATGGAATTTTGCACGGTACGTAGACAGCCAGAATTGAAATATGGGGGTCGCTTATATGGGGACTATATACAATTATGAACGTGATATGGACCAATTTTTGTGTGATTGGGGATCGATTTATCTGAGGGCTATATATAACTATAGACCCACATGGACCTAGTTAGACATGGTTGTTAACGGCCATATACTAGCACAATGTACCAAATTTCAACTGACTCGGATGAAATTTGCTCCTCCAAGAGGCTCCATAACCAAATTTCGGGATCGGTTTACATGGGGGATATATATGTTATGATTATGGACTGATATGGACCACTTTTGGCATGGTTGTTAAATATCATATACTACCACCACGTACCAAAGTTCAACCAGATAGGATGAATTTTGCTTCCCCACAAGGCACCGGAGGTCAAATCTTGCGATCGGTTTTTATGGGGGCTATATATAATTATGGACTGATATGAACCAATTCCTGCATGGTTGTTGGATACCATATACTAACATCAAGTACCAAATTTCAACCGAATCGCATGAATTGTGCTCTTCCAAGGGGTTGTGGAGGTCAAATCTGGGGATCGGTTTATATGGGGTCTATATATAATTATGGACCAATTTCGACCAATTTGTGCATGGGTGTTTGAGGTCATATATTAGCATCAAGTACAAAATTTCAACGGAATCGGATGAATTTTGCTCTTCCAAGGGGCTCCGCAAGCCAAATCGGGGGATCGGTTTATATGGGGGCTATATATAATTATTAACCGATTTCGACCAATTTTTGCATGGGTGTTTGAGACCATATATTAACATCACGTACCAAATTTCAACCGAATCGGATGAATTTTGCTCTTCCAAGTGGCTCCGGAGGTCAAATCTGGGGATCGGTTTATATGGGGGCTATATATAATTATGGACCGATGTGGACCAATTTTTGCATGGATGTTTGAGGCCATATATTAACACCACGTACCAAATTTCAACCGAATCGGATGAATTTTTCTCTTCCAAGAGGCTCCAAAACCAAATCTCGGGATCGGTTTATATGGGGGCTATATAATTATGGACTGATATGAACCAAGTCCTACATGGTTGTTGGATACCATATACTAACATCACGTACCAAATTTCAACCGAATCGGATGAATTTTGCTCTTCCAAGGTGCTCCGGAGGTCAAATCTGGGGATCGGTTTATATAGGGTCTATATATAATAATTTTGCATGGGTGTTTGAGGCCATATATTTACACCACGTACCAAATTTCAACAGAATCGGATGAATTTTGCTCTTCCAAGGGGCTCCGGAGGTCAAATCTGGGGATCGGTTTATATGGGGACTATATTTAATTGTAGACCGATGTGGACCAATTTTTGCATGGTCATTAGAGACCATATACTAACACTATGTACCAAATTTCAACCGAATCGGATGAATTTTGCTCTTCATGTACCACATTTCAGACGGATCGGATGAAATTTGTTTCTCTTAGAGGCTCCGCAAACCAAATCGGGGGATCGGTTTATATGGGAGCTATATATAATTATGGGCCGATGTGGACCAATTTTTGCATGGTAGTTAGAGACCATATACTAACTCCATGTACCAAATTTCAGCCGGATCGGATAAAATTTGTTTCTCTTAGAGCAATCGCAAACCAAATTTGGGGGGTCCGTTTATATGGGGGCTATACGTAAAAGTGGACCGATATGGTCCATTTGCAGTACCATCCGACCTACATTAATAACAACTATTTGTGCCAAGTTTCAATTCGATAGCTTGTTTCGTTCGGAAGTTAGCGGACGGACGGACATGCTCAGATCGACTCAGAATTTCACCACGATATATACTTTTTGGGGTCTTAGAGCATTACTTCGATGTGTTACAAACGGAATGACAAAGTCAATATACCACCCATCCTGTGGTGGAGGGTATAAAAAAACGGACTAAAGGGAACCCTCTTCCCACCATCGCTCCACACCGACCTGATATCGGACTATAACGTACCCTATATTAATTTCACAACTACTCAATTTTTTCCACTGTACTTTAAAAAAAAAAAGTCGGGTAAAGGGGTGATCCCCCTCCCCGACCAAATATCGAAAAATAATGTAGCGGATTTTTGTCTAGATGCCAACCCCAACATTCAATGAAAATTTCAAGCAAATCGCATAATTTTGATCCAAGTTTGAAAAAGTAGGGCAAGGGGGAGGTCCCCCTTCCGTCCACATATGAAATCATCAGGTAACCCATATTAATTCCATAACCTCACCGCACGTTCTCTGTAAATCTCATATAATTTAGAGAATTTTAGTTTTTTCCATGTACTTAAAAAAAGTCGGGCAAAGGGGTGGTTCCCCTCCGCCACCAAATATTGCAATATAAAGTAGCGGATCTTTGTCTAAATGCCAACAACAACATTCAATGAAAATTTCAACCAAATCGCATAATTTTGTTCCAAGTTTCAAAAAATAGGGCGAGGGGGAGGTTCCCCTCCCCGTCCACATCAAGTACCCCATATTAATTCCATAACCTCACCGCACGTTCTCTGTAAATCTCAGATAATTTAGAGAATTTTAGTTTTTTTCACTGTACTTTAAAAAAAGTCGAACAAAGGGGAGGTCCCCTTCCGCCACCAAATATCGAAATATAAAGTAGCGGATCTTTGTCTAGATGCCAACCCCAACCTTCAATGAAAATTTCAAGCAAATCGCATAATTTTGTTCCAAGTTTCAAAAAGTAGGGCAAAGGGGAGGTCCCCCTCCCCGTCCACATCAAGTACCCCATATTAATTCCATAACATCACCGCACGTTCTCTGTAAATCTCGGATAATTTAGAGAATTTTAGTTTTTTCATTGTACTTAAAAAAAAAAGTCGGGCAAAGGGGTGGTTCCCCTCCCCGACCAAATATCGAGAAATAATGTAGCGGATTTTTGTCTAGATGCCAACTCCAACATTCAATGTAAATTTCAAGCAAATCACATAATTTTGTTCCAAGTTTCAAAAAGTAAGGCAAGGGGGAGGTCCCCCTCCCCGTCCACATCAAGTACCCCATATTAATTCCATAACCTCACCGCACGTTCTCTGTAAATCTCAGCTAATTTAGAGAATTTTAGTTTTTTCACTGTACTTAAAAAAGTCGAACAAAGGGGAGGTCCCCCTCCGTCACCAAATATCGAAATATAATGATGCCAACCCCAACCTTCAATGAAAATTTCAAGCAAATCGATCAACTTTGGTCAAATTTTCAAAAAGTCCGACAAAGGGGAGGTCCCCCTCCGCGACCAGGTGTCAAAAAATTAAGTACCCTATTTTTACCACATGAACGCCCCCTACGATCTCTGAAAGTTTCAAGTAAATCGGTTCAGCCGTTTCGGAGCCAACTCGGAACATACAAACAAACAATCAAACAAACAAACAATCAAACAAACAAACAAATAACCAAACATAGATTGAATTTTCACCAATGTGGTATCACAATGGACTGAATAGTCTAAGTGAGCCTGATACATCGGGCTGCCACCTAACCTAACCTAGATTGAATTTTATATATATATAGATTTAATGTTCTTAAATAGGGAAATGTGGTTTATCTCGCAAATCTATACCAATGATACCCCACAAATGCTTATCTTAACTAATTCAGTGGGTTGGTTTAGGGTATTATATAGTCGGCCCGTCCGACTTTATGCGTTACTTACTTGTTTAATAATGGACTCAATATTAATACAGCCTACTAACTCTGTAAAATCAAGTATAGATCCAAATATCAGGTATTGCTGTTCAGAGTGAGATAAAGCTCCCATAAACATGTACTCCTTAATTTTCTTAAATAAGGAAATACTTCAGTAGTGATGGTTTAGGCTATGATATAGTCAGCCCCGCCCGACTTTCTGCTTTACTTACTTGTTTCTATTTACTTTCAACCTAGAATTGTCAAAAATTAAATTTGTTAAATTTCAGCTAAAATTTGAATAGCATTTTCTGCAAATCTCTTGTTAAATCTCTAATCCATCGATTATCTGTATATGGTTGAATTTACCGAACTTCATTGTCTACAAATTATTGAGTGACATTAGATCTTTAACATTTCCAATTTCATGAACTCTTTGGATAGTTAATAAATTGTTTGGGCTTACCGTCTATATAAAAAGTTTTTATTATTTCTTTTCAAGTAAAATTTCCATTTATGGTAGGCCATAATGACCAAATGTCTGTCTGGTTTTTATGTTTATGTCATTCAGATCAGATCGTCAGGATTTTTGTTTTTTTGTTTTTTCTTAACCAACGTCAATGTTATATGGAATATGCATTTTTTCGTTTTTGTAGAAACATCACATCTATCCAATGACAGAATTTGTTTTTATTTATTTAAATATTCAGAAGAAACCAACAGCAATGAGAACATGAAGGACAAATCTCCCATACCAAACCCAAAAACATACAAATCAAATGGACTTATGTTCTTTGCAGTTCTCTAAATCTTTTTCGGTTCGTCTTCTCTAGGAGTCCTTCAATTGGAAATATATTTTTGTACATGGAACATAGAAATTCTTCCAAAGAAGTGTAGATTTAATTTAAAAATTGACTTCATAGTTTCTCAAATAGATAAAAATAGTATGACCAAGAGTAGAGAAGACAATCTGTTGATGATGGTTTACAATTTTCTGTTGGCCATTATGTCTGAGAGGTTACCCTCTCTTAGTGTGTGGGCATGTTCGCATGAAGAGTTTTATGCAGATGCAATTGAAGAAATTGCATGTGTCAGTGATTTTTCTTTTTAGAAAATATAAAAAAAAAAATTATATATATTGTATTCCTGTCATAAGAAATGAATGTTGTGCAGCAGGTGTTAACTTTTCAAGGAAGTGATGCCAAAAAGGCCTCTTTAAGGCCTCATGATAGCCTCAATCTGAAACAAACAATTTGAAAATAAAATATCGAAATAAAATCTATCCATGTCAAACTATATATGTTTCAATCATTTTGGGTCTTATCAGCAAACTTCTACTTATACATGTTTCAGGTCGGGCTAATGGGCATCTCCACAGTCTTCATTATAGATCTGGCAGGGGTAGATGAGCTAATTTGTACCTTATAAGCTAACCGCTAAAGGAGAAAACATCCATGAATTTTTCCTTCATATCAATCATATCTCTATATAATGGGGCTGTAAATATGGGTCCCAATAAAATGACTGCCCATTCCGATTTGAAGTACAACAAAAATAAAAAAAAAAAAATAAAAAATAACAAGACCAAATTTTTACGTCTGTTTTTTTATTTTTTTTTTTTAATTTTTTAATTTTTTAATTTGGGACCCTTTTCTGTTATCAAAATAAATGTTTCATTACTTCAAATGAAATTAACACCAATTTATTTTAAAGATATTGTTTCTTTTTTAAGTTGGGCCTATTTTCACTTGGCAACTGATGGTATGAATATGGGCCTCATGAAAACTAGCACCAAAAGCTAAAAGTGTTAATATAGAAAACTTCCCACGACAACTGTCTACTTATGAAAGGTGTCCAGTTTTCAGTGAATCCAGTTTTAAGAGGTTTCACTGTATTATGATTTTTGGAGAGTAACTTCATTTAATTTGTGACAAAATAATCTATAGAAAAAAAATTTTGACAAAATTTTCTATAGTAATAAAATTTTGGAAAAATTTTAATAGAATTTTCTATAGAAAAACATGTAAGGAAAGTCTAAAGTCGGGCGGGGCCGACTATATTATACCCTGCACCACTTCGTAGATCTAAATTTTCGATACCATATCACATCCGTCAAATGTGTTGGGGGCTATATATAAAGATTTGTCCCAAATACATACATTGAAATATCACTCGATCTGGACCGAATTAGATAGACTTCTACAAAATCTATAGACTCAAAATTTAAGTCGGCTAATGCACTAGGGTGGAACACAATGTTAGTAAAAAATATGGGAAACATTTAAATCTGAAGCAATTTTAAGGAAACTTTGCAAAAGTTTATTTATGATTTATCGCTCGATATCTATGCATTAGAAGTTTAGGAAAATTAGAGTCATTTTTACAACTTTTCGACTAAGCTGTAGCGATTTTACAAGGAAATTGTTAGTATTTTGACCATTTTTGTCGAAATCAGAAAAGCATATATATGGGAGCTATATCTAAATCTGAACCGATTTCAACAAAATTTGGCACGCATAGCAACAATGCTAATTCTACTCCCTGTGCAAAATTTCAACTAAATCGGAGTTAAAAATTGGCCTCTGTGGTCATATGAGTGTAAATCGGGCGAAAACTATATATGGGAGATATATATAAATCTGAACCGATTTCAACCAAATTTGGCACGCATAGCTACAATGCTAATTCTACTCCCTGTGCAAAATTTCAACTAAATCGGAGTTAAAAAATTGCCTCTGTGGTCATATGAGTGTAAATCGGGCGAAAGCTATATATGGGAGATATATCCAAATCTGAACCAATTTCAACCAAATTTCGCACGAGTAGTAACAATGCTAATTCTACTCCCTGTGCAAAATTTCAACTAAATTGGAGTTAAAAATTGGCCTCTGCGTTCATATGAGTGTAAATCGGGCGAAAGCTATATATGGGAGATATATCCAAATCTGAACCGATTTCAACCAAATTTGGCACGCATAGTTATAATGATAATTCTACTCCCTGTGCAAAATTTCAACTAAATCGAAGTTAAAAATTGGGCTCTGTGGGCAAATGAGTGTAAATCGGGCGAAAGCTATATATGGGAGCTATATCTAAATCTGAACCGATTTGGCTGATATTTTGCAAGTTTTTCGAGACCCATAAAATATTCGGATGTACGGAACTTGAGGAAGATCGGTTGATATACACGCCAATTATGACCAGATCAGTGAAAAATATATATGGCAGCTATATTTAAATCTGAACCGATTTTTTCCAAAATCAATAGGGATCGTCTTTGAGCCGAAACAGGACCCTGTACCAAATTTTAGGACAATCGGACTAAAACTGCGAGCTGTACTTTGCACACAAAAATACATCAACAGACAGACAGAGGAAAGACAGACAGACAGACGGACATCGCTAAATCGACTCAGAATTTAATTCTAAGCCGATCCGTATACTAAAAGGTTGGTCTATGATTACTCCTTCTTGGCGTTACATACAAATGCACAAACTTATTATACCCTGTACCACAGTAGTGGTGAAGGGTATAAAAATTCTATAAAAATAAAACTTTGACAAAATTTTCTATAGAATTAAAAATTTGACAAAATTTTCTATAGAAACAAAATTTTAATAGAATTTTCTATAGCAATAAAACTTTAACAAAATTATTTATAGAAATAAAATTTTGACAAAGTTTTTGTATAGAAATAAAATTTTGACAAAATTTTCTATTGAAACAAAATTTTGATAAAAATTTACTAGAACTTTCTATGGAAAAATAAATACAATTTTCTACAGAAAAAAAATATTTTGATATATAAATAAACTTTTCTATAGAAGTAAAATTCTGACATAATTTTCTATAGAAATAAAATTTTGACAAAATTTTCTATAGAAACAAAATTTTGACAAAATTTTCTATAGAAATAATATTTTAACAGAATTTGCTATAGCAATGAAATTTAAACAAAATTACCTAGAGATATACAATTTTGACAAAAAATTTTCTATAGAAATGAAATTTTGATAAAATTTTAATAGAACTTTCTATAAAAAAAATTGATAAAATTTTCTACAGAAAAAAAATACAAAAAAAAAAACTTTGATATATAAATAAACTTTTCTCTGCAAGTAAAATGTTGACATAATTTTCTATAGAAATAAAATTTTGCCAAAATTTTCTATAGAAATAAAATTTTGACAAAATTTTCTATAGAAATTAAATTTTGACAAAATTTTCTATAGAAAAAATTTTTGACATAATTTTCGATAGAAATAAAATGTTGACATAATTTTCTATAGAAATAAAATTTTGACATAATTATTGATAGAAATAAAATTTTGACAACATTTTCTATAGATATTAAATTTTGACAAAATTTTCTATTGAAATAAAATTTTAATAGAACTTTCTATAAAAAAAAAGATAAAATTTTCTACAGAAAAAAACTACAAAAAAAAACTTTGATATATAAAAAAGCTTTTCTCTGGAAATAAAATTTTGATATAATTTTCTATCGAAATAAAATTTTGACAAAATTTTCTACAGAAATAAAATGTGGACAAAAATTTCTTAGAAATACAATTTTGACAAAATTTTCAATAGAAATACAATTTTGACAAAATTTTCAATAGAAATAAAATTTTTACATAATTTTCTATAGAAATAAAATTTTGAGAAAATTTTCTATAGAAATAAAATTTTGACTGAATTTTCTATAGAAATAAAATGTTGACTGAACTTTCAATAGAAATAAAACTTTGACTGAATTTTCAATAGAAATAAAATATTGACAAATTTTTCTATAGAAATAAAATTTTGACAAAATTTTCTATAGAAATAAAATTTTGACTGAATTTTCCATAGAAACAAAATTTTATATAAAATATTGACAAAATTGTATATAGAGGTAAAATTTTGATAAATTTGTCCATCAAAAAAAATGTTGAAAAAATTTTCTATAGAAATTAAATTTTGACAAAATTTTCTATTGAAATAAAATTAAAAAAAAAAATCTATTGCGATAAAATTTTGACAAAATTTTCTATAGAAATAAAATTTTGAAAAAATCTATTGCGATAAAATTTTGACAAAATTTTCTATAGAAATAAAATTTTGCAATATAATATTTATTTTTGTTTTTACAGTTTGTTGCGAAAATTTTCTCCAAATTGTGCATTTTTTCATGGTTAATTTCAATGGGGTTCACATGCATTATGAAGCATCGCCCCCAAATTTGTGACCCTGTTTCACTTGGGTTTTGGAGCCCATTTGTACACAGCTCAAAATGAGTCCCAGTTTTCTGTTTTGGATTGTGCTTCGTTTTCATATGGGGTCTATTTGCGCTTTCTGGGTTTAACCAAAGGTGGCAACGGCGCTATGAATTTGGGCCCCATGAAAGTTAGTGTCAAAACCTATATGAAGAAGGACCCAAAAATGTATGAGGAACAATGCCAAATTTTTACATTTTTTACGACACAACTTCATTGTATATTTGTGGTCTATTTGCATTATGAAAATAAACCCCAATATTAAAAAAAAAAAAATACTAAACTCAGTTTTCTTTTTGATATTATGCTTCGTTTTCTAGTGGACCCTATTTTTACTTTCTAGGATTCGGCAAGGGTGGCAACTGTACACCCGGAATAGCATTGTATTGCAGTAGATTTCATACGGCGAGGTTCAAAACTTTTTTCTTTAAAAAGATCCAAAGTGTGCTAATGCGAATTTAAAACGATAAACGTGAAGTTTAGGATTTTCTTCTATGGACATAATCCAAAGTGACCTAACGTGATTGTGACAAAGTGATATAAGTGGCAGGACGGAATTTAAGGCCAAAGTGGCCTAAAACGATTCCAAAGTGATATAAGTGACTGGGGTTTATATCATTTTCACACGGTCGTTAAATTCACAAGTGAAAAATGACAATAATTTTGTTTCAGGTCGATTTTGATGTTTCTGTTAAATTCTGTTGTAGTTCAAAATCGTTAAAATTAATCATCGTCCATCATATGGGCCCTGTTTCATTTGGGTTTTGGGGCTTAGTGCCGCTTTTTTATGCATTCATGGCCTTTAGACACCATGGCAATTGTTCCAACTAAAATTCTATTCCATAAGATTTGTATTTTAGTTGATTTCAGAATTTTACTTATTGTCAGAGGCAAAGACAGGCTAACACGAACTTAAAACCATAATAGTGGCGACCGTTGTCCGGTTGATGTGTAGGCTTCTAGAAGGCCTCATTTAAAAACTCTTTTATATAGTAATACGCTCATGGACAGTAACATCATTTGCCTTTATTCGTGCCAATGCTATATTCATTCCATAGTCCACACAGTTACGCATATTTATATTCTCTATGAACTTATCACTTTTGATGCAATTTTTATGTCATTTGTTTTATTTTCTTTTAAAAGTAAAATTTGATTGCAGTAATATATTGAGTGGGTATATTGAACTTGTAAAATGTTTGGGAACTAAATTCCATGGGATGATGTAGGTTTTCGATTGAAATAGAATTTCGGAACTACACTGATAAAAAAAATAAAAATTGCTACTTCATAGCATTAACTTTACTTTGATGTAATGCCAAACTGAAAAAATTAAGAAAAATTCATAATAATTGCTTTAAAGTTTTTTTTCGAAAATTTAGAAAATTGTTCTAAAAGTACAATTTTTGATTTAAACAAATATTCTTTAAATAATTGATATATTGAATTTTTGGATAAAAACCAACAAAAAAGGGACAATCTTTTACAAAACCAGATATGTATTAATGGGATATTTTATTTTCTAACCAGGATCTTCTCTCTCTATCTATCTCTCTGTTTGATTGGCTTGCGGAGCCTCTTAGAGAAGCAAATTTCATCCGATCCGGTTGAAATTTGGTACGAGGTGTAAGTATATGGTACCTAACAACCATGCACAAATTGGTCCATATCGGTCCATAATTATATATAGCCCCATATAAACCGTTCCCCAGATTTGAACTCCTTAGTATCATGGAAGAGCAAAATTCATCCTATACGATTGAAATTTGGTACATTGCGCTAATATATGGCCGCTAACAAGCATGCCAAAATTGGTTCATATCAGTCTATATTTATATACAGCCGATGTCCAGTCACGAAAAAATTGGTACATATCGGTTCATGATCATGGTTGCCAAACGAGCCACAAATAAACTACCAAGATTTTATTTCTGTAGAAAATTTTGTCAATATTATTTCTACAGAAAATTTTGTCAAAATTTTATTTCTACAGAAAATTTTGTCAATAGTTTATTTCTATAGTGAATTTTATAAAATTTTTATTCTATAGAAAATTTGTCAAAATTTTATTTCTATAAAAAATTTGGTCAACATTTTATTTCTATAGAAATTTTTTTTTATTTCTATAAGAAATGTTCTCAAAAGTTTATTTCTATAAAGAATTTGTCAAAATTTTATTTCTATAGAGAATTTTGTCAAAATTTTGTTTCTATAGAAAATTTGTCAAAACTTTATTTCTAAAAAAAATTTGGTCAAAATTTTATTTCTATAGAAAATTTTGTCAAAGGTTTATTTCTATAAAAAATTTTGTCAAAAGTTTATTTCTATAGAGAATTTGTCAAAATTTTATTTTTATAGAGAATTTTGTCAAAATTTTATTTTTATAGAAAATTTTGTCAAAATTTTATTTCTACAGAAAATGTTCGCAAAATTTTATTTCTAGAGAAAAATTTGTCAAAATTTTATTTCTATAGAAAATTTTGTCAAAATTTTTTTCCATAGAAAATTTTGTCTTAGTTTTATTTCTATAGAAAATGTTCGCAAAATTTTATTTCTATAGAAAATGTTCGCAAAATTTTGTTTCTATAGAAAATTTTGTCAAAATTTTATTTCTATAGAAAATTTTGTCAAAATTTTATTTCTATAGAAAATTTTGTCAAAATTTTATTTCTATAGAAAATTTTGTCAAAATTTTATTTATGTAGAAAAATTTGTCAAAATTTTGTTCTAAAGAAATTTTTTTTTAAATCTTATTTCTATAGAGAATTTCGTCAAATTTTTATTTCTATAGAAAATTTTGTCAAAATTTTATTTCTAAATTTATACCCTGCACCACACTGTGTAACAGGGTATTATGAGTTAGTGCATATGATTGCAACACCCAGAAGGAGACGATATAGACATATCGTGTCTTTGGCAATATTGTTAAGGGTCGGCCCCTGAGTCGATATAGCCATGTCCGTCTGTCATTGAACAAATGTTTGTTATCAAAGTCTAGGTCGCAATTTAAGTCCAATCGATTTCAAATTTGGCACAAGTAAGTCTTTTGAGTCAGAATAGAACCCTAAGTTGCACAGGGAGTAGAATTGATATTGGAGCTATGATTGCCAAATTTGGTTGAAATCTTTCCCCCGATTTTCATTCATATGACAACAGAAGTCAAAGTTGTAATCCGATTTAGGTGAAATTAGAAAATGTTCGCAAAATTTCATTTCTATAGAAAATTTTGTCAAAATTTTATTTATGTAGAAAAATTTGTCAAAATTTTAATTCTATAGAAAATTTTGTCAAATTTTTATTTCTATAGAAAATTTTGTTTCTATTGAAAATTTTGTCAAAATTTTATTCTTTAGAAAATGTTTTCAAAATTTTATTTTTATAGAACATTTTGTAAAATTTTTATTTCTATAGAAATTTTTGTCAAAATTTTATTTATGTAGAAAAATTTGTCAAAATTTTATTCTATAGAAAATGTTTTCAAAATTTTATTTTTATAGAATATTTTGTAAAATTTTTATTTCTATAGAAAATTTTATCAAAATTTTATTTCTGTAGAAGAAGTTGTCAAAAGTTTATTTCTATAGAAAATTTTGTCAAAATTTTATTTCTATAGAAAATTTTGTAAAAAGTTTATTTCTATAGAAAATTGTGTCAAGAGTTTATATCTATAGAATGTTAATGTTATTTCTATAGAAAATTGTGTCTAAATTTTATTTCTATAGAAAATTTCTATAGAGAATTTGTTATTTCTATAGAGAATTTGTCAAAATTTTATTTCTATAGCGAATTTTGTCACAAGTTTATTTCTATGGAAAAATTTTGTCAAAATATTATTTCTATAGGAAATTTTGTCAAAATTTTATTTCTATAGAAAATTTTGTCATAATTTTATTTCTATAGAAAATTTTGTCAAAATTTTATTTCTATAGAAAATTTTGTCAAAATTTTATTTCTATAGAAAATTTTTCAAAATTTTATTTATGTAGAAAAATTTGTCAAAATTTTGTTCTAAAGAATTTTTTTTTTTAATCTTATTTCTATAGAGAATTTCGTCAAATTTTTATTTCTATAGAAAATTTTTTCAAAATTTTATTTCTATAGAAAATTTTGTCAAAATTTTATTTATGTAGAAAAATTTGTCAAAATTTTGTTCTAAAGAAATTTTTTTTTAAATCTTATTTCTATAGAGAATTTCGTCAAATTTTTATTTCTATAGAAAATTTTGTCAAAATTTTATTTCTATAGAAAATTTTGTCAAAATTTTATTTCTAAATTTATACCCTGCACCACACTGTGTAACAGGGTATTATGAGTTAGTGCATATGTTTGCAACACCCAGAAGGAGACGATATAGACATATCGTGTCTTTGGCAATATAGTTAAGGGTCGGCCCCTGAGTCGATATAGCCATGTCCGTCTGTCTGTGAACAAATGTTTGTTATCAAAGTCTAGGTCGCAATTTAAGTCCAATCGATTTCAAATTTGGCACAAGTATGTCTTTTGAGTCAGAATAGAACCCTAAGTTGCACAGGGAGTAGAATTGATATTGGAGCTATGTGTGCCAAATTTGGTTGAAATCTTTCCCCGATTTTCATTCATATAACAACAGAAGTCAAAGTTGTAATCCGATTTAGGTGAAATTGTAACTATGCATACTAAATTTGGTTGAAATCGGTTCAGATTTAGATATAGCTCCCATATAGATGTGTTTCTTATTTCTGCAAAAATGACAAAAATACCCAAATTTTCTTTGTAAAATCGCCGTTGCTAAATCGAAAACGTGTAAAAGTAACTTTACTTTACTTAAGATTCGGCCCGGGCGAACCTACGGTCGTATATACTTCTTGTGATTGATTCTTGTTTTAATTAAAAATATTTGTGAAAATTCAATTAAAATTTTAATTGGAAATATTTTGGTGAACAGTTTTTCTGTGTCAAGGTGACTTTAGTCAAACAATATTTTCTTTCCTATAAAGATACACATGTTTTAAGTCTAATCATTTAACTATAAAGGCAAAAGGACTTTATTGAAAAGTTTATCGACTTATAATTTATATCAGAGAAATGCGTCTTCTATGCTAAGCAAAATTCGCACATTTTTTATATTGCCTCAACTCTTCTCATTTTATGACACTTTTAAAGTCAATAGGTTTAGTTCCATAGATTTTAAATAAGGATAAAGTGAGATTCTTGTTATAGAATATAGGACATAGGGCTGTAGGGTAATATCAAAAAGAATGTTACATAAATAGATGAGGAGGGAATTAAAGTTTTTCTCCTTTTAATATCATAGTCAAAAAATTCATTTTTCTTCCCATCACACAGAAAAAAATATCACCAAAAATTTTCCCAATTAAAATTTGAATTGAATTTTCAAAAAATATTCAATTAAAAATTTAATTAGTTTAACAAAATTTTTTAATTGAAATAAAAATCAATAACAAAAATTAATTAATATAAAAAGTTTTTTTTTTTTTTTTATTGGAACAATTAATTTTTGAATTGATTGATACAATGATTTCTGTGATTGAAGACATTTCAATTAAAAATTAATTACATCAATTAATTTCGTTGTTGAAGACAAAAAACATTTTTTCTGTGTATATAAAATAGTACTAATCGTTATGGAATTTATTTTGTAATGCCCCACATATACTACCCTTAGTATAGAATCTTACTCCATCTGTTTATGATGTTGTGTTAAATTGATTTGAAAAATCTCTGCTGTCATTTTACAATTATTTTAGGCCACAAAAGAAAACCATTCCTAACATACATAGGATTTATTAACTTGGAGGTTTATGCCATAATTTTTAAATTGATTTTCAAGTTTTGTTTTTTTTTTTATGCTATTTCCAATAAATTGAAGAAAGCCTAAATGGGAGTTATTTCAAGGGAAGGGAAAAACTAAAAAAGTTATTAATTTAACAACTCAGAATTATTAGGCACGAAAACTACAGTTTAATAGGCATCAACAAATATGTTCGGCCAGGCCGAATCTTATGTTCCCTCCATAATGGATTGTGTAGAAAATTCTACTAAAGGCTGCCATCCACAATCGAATTACTTAAGTTGCGGTAACGCTTGCCGATGGCAAGGTATCTTAAAACCTCCTAACACCATCTTCTAAATTGTATGTAAGTCCATACATGGTATATATTAAATCAAAAAAGATCGATCCAATACGTATATAATTCAGTTTGACAAAGAAGACATAAAATTTTGACAAAATTTTCTACAGAAATAAAATTTTCACAAAATTTTCTATAGAAATAAAATTTTCACAAAATTTTCTATAGAAATAAAAATTTTCACAAAATTTTCTATAGAAAGAAAATTTTGACAAAAATGTCTACAGAAATAAAATTTTAACAAAATTTTCTATAGAAATAAAATCTTGGTAGATTATTTTTGGCTCGAGTGGCAACCATGATTATGAACGGAATAAAATTTGAACAAAGTTTTCAATAGAAATAAAATTTTGACAATGATGAAAATTTTATTATGAACCGAATAAAATTTTTACAAAATTTTCTCTAGAAATAAAATTTTGACAAAATTTTCTATAGAAATAAAATTTTGGTAGATTATTTTTGGCTCTAGTGATTATGAACCGATATGTACCAATTTTTGTGTGATTGGACCAATTTTGGTATGGTTGTTAGCGACCATATACTAACACCACGTTCCTAATTTGAACCGGATCGGATGAATTTTGCTCCTCCAAGAGGCTCCGGAGGTCAAATCTGTAGAACGTTTTATATGGGGGCTATATATAATTATGGACCGATATGGACCAATTTTTGCACGGTTGATAGAGACCATATACCAATACCATGTACCAAATTTCAGCCGGATCGGATGAAATTTGCTTCTCTTAGAGGCTCCGCAACCCAAATCTGGGGATCGGTTTATATGGGGGCTATATATAATTATGGACCGATGTGGACCAATTTTTGCATGATTGTTACAGACCATATACCAACATCATGTACCAAATTTCAGCCGGATCGGATGAAATTTGCTGCTCTTGGAGGCTCCGCAAGCCAAATCTGGGGATCGGTTTATATGGGGGCTATATATAATTATGGACCGATATGGACCAATTTTTGCATGGTTGTTAGAGACCATATACCAACACTATGTACCAAATTTCAGCCGGATCGGATGAAATATGCTACTGTTAGAGGCTCCACAAGCCAAATCTGAGGGTCCCTTTATATGGGGGCTATACGTAAAAGTTGACCGATATGGCCCATTTTCAATACCATCTGACCTACATCGATAACAACTACTTGTGCCAAGTTTCAAGTCGATAGCATATTTCGTTCGGAAGTTAGCGTGATTTCAACAGACGGACGGACGGACGGACGGACATGCTTAGATCGACTCAGAATTTCACCACGACCCAGAATATATATACTTTATGTAAGACCCCATAAAGTATATATATTCTGGGTCGTGCAATATTTCGATGTGTTACAAACGGAATGACAAAGTTAATATACCCCCATCATATGATGGAGGGTATAAAAAAATAAAATTTTGAGAAAATTATCTACGGAAATAAAAATTTGAGAAAATTTTCTATAGAAATAAAATCTTGAGAAAATTTTCTATAAAAATAAAATCTTGAGAAAATTTTCTATAAAAAAAAATTGGGAAAATTTTCTATAGAAATAACATTTTGGGAAAATTTTCTAAAGAAATAAAATTTTGAGAAAATTTTCTATAGAAAGAAAATCTTGGGGAAAATCTATATAAAAACAAGTATATACAGCAGTAAGTTCGGCCGGGCCGAATCTTAAATACCCACCACCATGAACCAAATATTAGGGTTTCCTTTGAAATTTCAGGAGGGCTTGAGGACTTCAGGACACAACCCGAAGATAAATTTAAAGATTTCACCTATGAGGACTATATCAGATTCTGGATTTATAAGAACCATTTTTGTTTGAGTTTTAGAGGAATCATTAACATCTCTTGTAAGTGTGCAAGAAAATTATAAAATAACGCCTTGATTTGAAATCTTAAATCTGTAGAAGTAAAATCTGGAAATTTTACATTGAGTTTCAAGCAATTTTCATGATCAGTGCGCCTTCTACACCCTCAAGAAGTGAAGTCGGTCTATATGGAGGCATTACCAAATGGACCGATAAAAACTTAATCCGATACACGTTTTTGTGAGCCTAAAATACCAGAATATTTACAATTTCAGGCAAATCAGATAAAAACTACGGTTTCTAGAAACCCAAGGAGTTAAATCGGGAGATCGTTCTTATGGGGGCTATACTAAAATATGGACCGATACTCACCGTTTTCGGCACACCTCTTTATGACCCGAAAATACCTCTAGATTTCCAATTTCAGGCAAATAGGATAAAAACTTCGGATTCTAGAAGCCCACGAAGTAAAATCGGGAAATCGGTCTATATGGGGGCTATACCAAAATATGGACCGATACTCACCATTTTCGGCACACCTCTTTATGGTCCTAAAATACCTCTAGATTTCCAATTTCAGACAAATTGGAAAAAACTACGGTTTCTATAAGCCCAAGACCCCAAATCGGGAGATCGGTCTATATGGGGGCTATACCAAAACATGGGCCGATACTCACCATTTTTGGCACACGTATTTGTGGTCCTACAATACCTCTCGATTTCCAATTTTAGGAAGCAAAATCGGGAGATCGGTCTATATGGGGGCTATACCAAAATATGGACCGACACTCACAATTTTTGGCACACGTATTTGTGGTCCTACAATACCTCTCGATTTCCAATTTCAGGTAAATTGAATAAAAACTGCGGTTTCTATAAGTCCAAGAAGTAAAATCGGGAGATCGGTCTATATGGGGGCTATACCAAAATATGGACCGATACTCACAATTTTTGGCACACGTATTTGTGGTCCTACAATACCTCTAAATTTCCAATTTCAGGTAAATTGAATAAAAACTGCGGTTTCTATAAGCCCAAGAAGTAAAATCGGGAGATTGGTCTATATGGGGGCTATGCCAAAACATGGACCGATACTCACCATTTTTGGCACACCTCTTTATGGTCATAAAATACCTCTAGATTTCAGATTTCAGGCAAACTGGATAAAAACTACGATTTCTATAAGCCCAAGACCCCAAATCGGGAGGTCGGTTTATATGGGGACTATATCAAAACCTGGACCGATATAGCCCATCTTCGAACTTGACCTGCCTGCAGACAAAAGACGAGTTTGTGCAAAATTTCAGCACGATTGCTTCATTATTGAAGACTGTAGCGTGATTACAACAGACAGACAGACAGACAGACAGACAGACAGACAGACGGACAGACGGACATCGTTATATCGTCTTAGAATTTCTCCCTGATCAAGAATATATATACTTTATATAGTCGGAAATAGATATTTCGATATGTTACAAACGGAATGACAAACTTATTATACCCCCGTTACCATTCTATGGTGGTGGGTATAACAAGTAAGGAAAGCTTATATATATAAAGGTTTGTCCCAAATACATACATTTAACTATCACTCGATCTGGACAGAATTTGATAGACTTCCACAAAATCTATAGACTCAAAATTTAAGTCGGCTAAAGCCCTAAGGTGGAACACAATGTTAGTACAAAAATATGGGATAAATTTAAATCTGAAACAATTTTAAGGAAACTTTGCAAAAATTTATTTATGATTTATCGCTCAATATATATGTAATAGAAGTTTAGGAAAATTAAAGTCATTTTAACAGCTTTTCGACTAAGCAGTGGCGATTTTACAAGGGAAATGTTGGTATATTGACCATTTTTGTCGAAATCAGAAAAACATATATATGAGAGCTATATCTAAATCTGAACCGATTTCAACCAAATTTGGCACGCATAGCTACAATGCTAATTCTACTACCTGTACAAAATTTCAACTAAATCGGAGCAAAAAATTGGCCTCTGTGGTCATATGAGTGTAAATCGGGCGAAAGCTATATATGGGAGATATATCTAAATCTGAACCGATTTCAACCAAATTTGGCACGCATAGCTACAATGCTAATTCTACTCCCTGTGCAAAATTTCAACTAAATCAGAGCAACAAATTGGCCTCTGTGGTCATATGAGTGTAAATCGGGCGAAAGCTATATATGGGAGCTATATCTAAATCTGAACCGATTTCAATCAAATTTGGCGCGCATAGCTATAATGCTAATTCTACTCCCTGTGCAAAATTTAAACTAAATCGGAGCAAAAAATTGACCTCTGTGGTCATATGAGTGTAAATCGGGCGAAAGCTATATATGGGAGATATATCTAAATCTGAACCGATTTCAACCAAATTTGGCACGCATAGCTACAATGCTAATTCTACTCCCTGTGCAAAATTTCAACTAAATCGGAGCAAAAATTTGGCCTCTGTGGTCATATGAGTGTAAATCCGGCGAAAGCTATATATGGGAGATATATCTAAATCTGAACCGATTTCAACCAAATTTGCCACGCATAGCTACAATGCTAATTCTACTCCCTGTGCAAAATTTAAACTAAATCGGAGCAAAAAATTGACCTCTGTGGTCATATGAGTGTAAATCGGGCGAAAGCTATATATGGGAGATATATCTAAATCTGAACCGATTTCAACCAAATTTGGCACGCATAGCTACAATGCTAATTCTACTCCCTGTGCAAAATTTCAACTAAATCGGAGCAAAAATTTGGCCTCTGTGGTCATATGAGTGTAAATCCGGCGAAAGCTATATATGGGAGATATATCTAAATCTGAACCGATTTCAACCAAATTTGCCACGCATAGCTACAATGCTAATTCTACTCCCTGTGCAAAATTTCAGCTAAATCGGAGCAAAAAATTGGCCTCTGTGGTCATATGAGTGTAAATCGGGCGAAAGCTATATATGGGAGCTATATCTAAATCTGAACCGATTTCAATCAAATTTGGCGCGCATAGCTACAATGCTAATTCTACTCCCTGTGCAAAATTTAAACTAAATCGGAGCAAAAAATTGACCTCTGTGGTCATATGAGTGTAAATCGGGCGAAAGCTATATATGGGAGATATATCTAAATCTGAACCGATTTCAACCAAATTTGGCACGCATAGCTACAATGCTAATTCTACTCCCTGTGCAAAATTTCAACTAAATCGGAGCAAAAAATTGGCCTCTGTGGTCATATGAGTGTAAATCGGGCGAAAGCTATATATGGGAGATATATCTAAATCTGAACCGATTTCAACCAAATTTGCCACGCATAGCTATAATGCTAATTCTACTCCCTGTGCAAAATTTCAGCTAAATCGGAGCAAAAACTTGGCCTCTGTGGTCATATGAGTGTAAATCGAGCGAAAGCTATATATGGGAGCTATATCTAAATCTGAACCGATTTCAATAAAATTTGGCACACTAGACTACACTACTAACTGAACTCCTAGTGCAAAATTTCACCCAAATTGGGGTAAAACTCTGGCTTCTGGGACCGTATTAGTCCATATCGGGCGAAAGGTATATATGGGAGCTATATCTAAATCTGAACCGATTTCTTCCAAAATCAATAGGTATCTATTCTGAGCCAAAACACATACTTGTGCCAAATTTGAAGTCGATTGAACTAAAACTACGACCTAGACTTTGATTACAAAAATGTGTTCACGGACAGACGGACAGACGGACATGGCTATATCGACTCAGGAGTCCATCCTGAACATTTTTGTCAAAGACACCATGTGTCTATCTCGTCTCCTTCTGGGTGTTGCAAACATATGCACTAATAATACCCTGTTCCACAGTGTGGAGCAGGGTATAAATATGGGATAAATTTAAATCTGAAACAATTTTAAGGAAACTTTGCAAAAATTTACTTATGATTTATCGCTCAATATATATGTAATAGAAGTTTAGGAAAATTAAAGTCAGTTTAACAGCTTTTCGACTAAGCAGTGGCGATTTTACAAGGGAAATGTTGGTATTTTGACCATTTATGTCGAAATCAGAAAAACATATATATGAGAGCTATATCTAAATCTGAACCGATTTCAACCAAATTTGGCACGCATAGCTACAGTGCTAATTCTACTACCTGTGCAAAATTTCAACTAAATCGGAGCAAAAAATTGGCCTCTGTGGTCATATGAGTGTAAATCGGGCGAAAGCTATATATGGGAGATATATCTAAATCTGAACCGATTTCAACCAAATTTGGCACGCATAGCTACAATGCTAATTCTACTCCCTGTGCAAAATTTCAACTAAATCGGAGCAAAAAATTGGCCTCTGTGGTCATATGAGTGTAAATCGGGCGAAAGCTATATATGGGAGATATATCTAAATCTGAACCGATTTCAACCAAATTTGCCACGCATAGCTACAATGCTAATTCTACTCCCTGTGCAAAATTTCAGCTAAATCGGAGCAAAAAATTGGCCTCTGTGGTCATATGAGTGTAAATCGGGCGAAAGCTATATATGGGAGCTATATCTAAATCTGAACCGATTTCAACCAAATTTAGCATGCATAGCTATGATGCTATTTCTACTCCCTGTGCAAAATTTCAGCTAAATCGGAGCGAAAAATTGGCCTCTGTGGTCATATGACTGTAAATCGGGCGAACGATATATATGGGAGCTATATCTAAATCTGAACCGATTTCAATAAAATTTGGCACACTAGACTACACTACTAACTGAACTCCTAGTGCAAAATTTCACCCAAATTGGGGTAAAACTCTGGCTTCTGGGACCGTATTAGTCCATATCGGGCGAAAGATATATATGGGAGCTATATCTAAATCTGAACCGATTTCTTCCAAAATCAATAGGTATCTATTCTTAGCCAAAACACATACTTGTGCCAAATTTGAATTCGATTGGACTAAAACTACGACCTAGACTTTGATTACAAAAATGTGTTCACGGACAGACGGACAGACGGACATGGCTATATCGACTCAGGAGTCCATCCTGAGCATTTTTGCCAAAGACACCATGTGTCTATCTCGTCTCCTTCTGGGTGTTGCAAACATATGCACTAACTTATAATACCCTGTTCCACAGTGTGGAGCAGGGTATAATAAAATTTTGAGAAAATTTTCTATAGAAATAAAATTTTGAGATATTTTTCTATAGAAATAACATTTTGCGAAAATTTTCTATAGGAATAAAATTTTGAAAAAATTGTCTATAGAAATAAAATTTTGAAAGAGTTTGCTATAGAAAAAAATCTTGAGAAAATTTTCTATAAAAATAAAATTTTGAGAAAATTTTCTATAGAAATAAAATTTTGGGAAAATTTTCTATAGAAATAACATTTTGGGAAAATTTTCTAAAGAAAGAACATTTTGAGAAAATTTTCTATAGAAATAAAATTTTGAGAAAAAATTCTATCGAAATAAAATTTTGAAAAAAATTTTCTAAAGAAATAAAATTTTGAGAAAATTGTCTATAGAAATAAAATTTTGAGAGAATTTTCTATAAACATAAAATTTTGAGAAAATTGTCTATAGAAATAAGATTTTGGGAAAATTTTCTAAAGAAATAAAATTTTGAGAGAATTTTCTATAGAAATAAAATCTTGATAAAATTTTCTATAAAAATAAAATTTTGAGAAAATTTTCTGTAGAAATAAGCTTTTGATAAAATTTAAAAAAAAAATTTTTTGAAAAAATTTTCTAAAGAAACAAAATTTTGAGAACATTTTATATAAAATTAAAATAAAATGAAAAATTTTAAAACAAATTTCTATCGAAATAAAATTTTGAGAAAATTTTCTATATAAATAAAATTTTGAAAAAAATTTTCTATAGAAATATTTGTTAGATAAATTTCTGGTAAGATTTTCTTCAAATTTTGATATAATTTTTTGGCACGAGGGTAACCGTGGTTACCACACATTGTTAAAGATCAAGCCTTGCCGGCTTATAATTTCCTCCTCTAGAGCCACCTATATCGTGCCCCTACGTCCATACAAGACGCTAAAAAAAATCCTTCATGTAGGGAATTTCTCCTACCTCTGGCAGCACTGCTTCATATGGATGTTCAAAGATACCTTGCCATCGGCAAGGTACATAAATCATGTAATTCGATTTAGGATGACAGCCTTTGGTAGAACTTTCTACGCTATCCATGGTCGTACATACATAAGATTCGACATGACCAAGCTTACGGTCATATATACTTGTTAAAGGTCACATACTTTCCTAAGTTATTTTCTATTAAATATTTTCTTTCAATACTATCTAGTACAACAATTGTCCAAATGAAATCATTTTCATGTCGCTCAATGTCATTCTTCAATTTATTAATTTTATCCTTTAATGTCAATTTAATTTGAATTAAACTAAAGTAAATAAATAAATTTTATCGTTTCCATAAAATGCATTAAAGTAATGCAAGCATTAAATTGCTTTTGTGTTATACTCGCCACAAATGCAAAAATAACAATTTTACTCAATATAATAACCATCCACTCACACCCTCCCATCACCCTTTTTAATATTGCACTGGCGATTTTCATATCCTTAACTAAAGAGTATTGGTGTTAGTGCACACAGCAACGCCTGCTAAACTTTTAAAATGTCAATCAATTGTCTGTAGAAATGTCAGAGTTGTCTGACATCTTCTTCTTAAATGAACTGACAAAGACGATTTATGGTTTAACTCTAAGATGGCACTATGACTGGCATATACTAGCGTACATCCATACATATACCATGCTGAGGGGGTGGGGGGAGGCCATGGTGGTCATTGGTAGATGAAGCAATGTCCTTTGAAGGATAGTTTTGCAGTATGCAATAAAATAAAAACAAATTAGAAAGCGCTAAGGTAAGACTTACTCGACAATGGAATGCTCTACATAAAAGCTAATGAGATTAGGTGGATTAGAGATTTTCACTTTTCACCGAAACACTGGAAAAAAAAGCAAACCCGATTCCAAAAATGTTGTCTTTACACCAATAATTTTTGGTATTAATTCCGAGCCAAAGAAGCAGAGAATTCAAGTAAGGACAAATTTAAGACACAATTCTCTTCGAAATTTAAACTTTGCGTACTTGATTCTAGGAAATAAATGTTAATTTATTAGTTTTTTTTCACATTTTTGCTTCATGGGCTATCAGAGTCCTTTGAAGTCATGTTAACGACAACTTAAATTTCCAAATTCCAACTCGATTAAAAGTAGAAATTATGCTAAAACGTCTTTAAAATTAAGACGTTTCAGCATAGTAAAACGTCCTTAAAATAAAGTATTCAAAAACAACGTCTTGGAGGAGAAAATTTCATCCAATTCGGTTGAAATTTGATGGGTACCAAATACCCTTGCAAAACTTGATCCAGCCTGGTTTATATTTCTATACGGAGTGGTTTATATATATCAGAGTGTCCTAAGTCGATCTAGCCCTTCGTGTCCGTCTCTCCGTCCCTACGTCCATGTATTTGGAGAATTCCAGTCGCTTTTTGTTAACCGATTTCGATTAAATTTGCTATTGTATTTGAAAAAATCGGATCAAATTTATATATAGCTTCCATATATATGTATCGCCCAATTTTGACAAATAGGGTCACATTGCGCTTTTTTACAAACTAATCGTCGTCAAATTTGATACAATTTAATCTAATTCCCCACCCTTTGAGTAAGCAATATTTCATCGAAATCCGCTCAGATTTAGATATAGCTCCCTTATATATGTTGGCTACATTTAAGATGGTGTCTTTGGCAACAGTGCTCAGGGTAGGCCCTTGAGTTTATCAAGCCAAGTCCGTCCGTCTCTCTGTGAACACATTTTTGTGATCCAAGTCTAGGTCGCAGTTTTAGTCCGATTGAATTATAATTTGACAAAAATATGTGTATTGCGTCAGAATAGAACGTTATTGATTTTGAAAGAAATCGGTGCAAATTTAGATTTAGCTCCTATATATATATATATATATATATATATATATATATATATATATATATATATATATATATATATATATATATATATATATATATATATATATATATATATATATATATATATATATATATATATATATATATATATATATATATATATAAATATCTAAATATCTATCATCCTCTCCAGAGTCTTAAGTAGGAATGAGGATAAGCTGATTGGTCGGAAATCCTTCGCTCTCGAGTGAGAGGCTTTTCCCGCTTTCGGGAATTGGTTTGGATATTGGTTTGGAAGAAAAATCGTTTTTCCATATTTAAGAACATAAATGCATGGTATGAATTTCACTTTTACTTCCTGTGCACCATTTCACATAAATCAGTGTAAAACTCTTGCTTCTGGGGTCATATACGTGTATTTTAGGCGAAAGATATATATATATATATATATATATATATATATATATATATATATATATATATATATATATATATATATATATATATATATATATATATATATATATATATATATATATATATATATATATATATATATATATATATATATATATATATATATATATATATATATATATATATATATATATATATATATATATATATATATATATATATATATATATATATATATATATATATATATATATATATATATACACGTATATGACCCCAGAAGCAAGAGTTTTACACAGATTTATGTGAAATGGTGCACAGGAAGTAAAAGTGAAATTCATACCATGCATTTATGTTCTTAAATATGGAAAAACGATTTTTCTTCCGATCCAATATCCAAACCAATTCCCGAAAGCGGGAAAAGCCTCTCACTCGAGAGCGAAGGATTTCCGACCAATCAGCTTATCCTCATTCCTACTTAAGTTTCTGGAGAGGATGATAGATATTTATCTTAGAACTAGCGTCGATTCAAGTTTGCCGTCGAACCGACAGCATGCATACTCGAAGGGTAGGTCTACTGAGACCGCTTTGCATGAACTAGTCAGCTTTATTGAAAGCTCACTATCTGTCAATGAATACACAATCGTGGCGTTTCTATACATCGAGAGGGGGAATTCAATAACGCCCATCCGAGCTCGATATTAAATGAACTGGCAATTCTGAATATTGATCCAGGTATACTTAGGCTGCTAGGCGAACTGCTAATGATGAGACGTATTTCGGCCACACTAGGACAAGCAAACATACAAAGGTATATGAACAGAGAGACACTCCCCAAGGAGGAGTTCTATCACCTCTTCTTTGGAATGTTGCTATAAACAACCTTCTGGTTTCCCTAGAAAAAGAAAGGATACAAGTGGTGGTATACGCAGATGATGTGGCTCTAGCAGTCAAGGAAAAATTTCCATCCACACTCAGAGATGTTATACGGAGAGCCCTCCGGATGACTGAGAAATGGGCGAAAGAGAATGTTCTTGGAGTAAATCCTGCAAAGACAGAATTTGTCATGTACTGCAAAGATCGCAAAACTCCCACGGTTAAGCCCATATCCTTAGGGGGTACGGAAATTCCCTTTGGTGAGTGTGCAAAATACCTTGGCGTTATTCTGGATAGGAAGCTGAACTTTAAACCTAATATTCAAAAAAGAGCGAGAAAAGCCACGATAGCTTTGTACTCGTTCAAAAAGGCAATAGGAAAAAAGTGGGGACTAAAACTGAAACCGTGGGAGTTTTGCGATTTTTGCAGTGATCACAAAACTCCCACGGTTAAGCCCATATCCTTAGGGGGTACGGAAATTCCCTTTGGTGAGTGTGCAAAATACCTTGGCGTTATTCTGGACAGGAAGCTGAACTTTAAACCTAATATTCAAAAAAGAGCAAGAAAAGCCACGATAGCTTTGCACTCGTGCAAAAAGGCAATAGGAAAAAAAGTGGGGACTAAAACCGAAAATTGTGCACTGGCTATACACGGCAGTGGTTAGACCTATAGTGCTATATGGTGTTGTAGTCTGGTGGCCGGCACTTCAGAAACCGACAGGTTTAGATAAAGTTCAGCGTATGGCGTGCTTGTGTATCTCAGGCGCATTCAGTAAGACAGGAAGAGATTCCCTTAATTTCATGATGCATCTATTGCCTTTAGACATTTTGGCCAAATAGTCAGCTGCAACAACGTCTGTGCGGTTGCGTGAGCTATCGCTGTGGTCGGAAAAATGTACGGTCACAGTTCGGTCCTTAAAATAATGCCAGAGGTACCCAACGTAGTGGATTACACTCTGGCGAAACCACTTTTCGACAAAAAGTTTGAGACTCTAATTCGCAACAGTGAGGCGTGGTGTACACAGACCCTGGGGAGTAAAAGGTATTTAGATTTCTACACTGATGGCTCCAAATTGGATGGACAAGTGGGTTTCGGAGTATATTCTAAAGATCTGGAACTTCGAATAGCGAAAAGATTACCTAATCACTGTAGTGTTTTTCAGGCTGAAATATTAGCAATAAAAGAGCTGGCGAATTGGCTGAGAAGAAATGTTCCAAAAAATTTTGGCATTAATATATACTCAGACAGTCAACCTGCAATAAAATCCTTGGACTCTGTGTTCCTTAACTCGAAAAGGGCTATCGACTGTCGCAAATCTTTCAACGAGATGGCTGAGCAGTACAATATTCATCTAATATGAACATACCGGGGAACAGCGAAGCAGATGAGTTAGCAATGCTAGGGACTACCTTACATATTCCAGGGGAACTAGAATCTGTTGGTATGTCTTTGGCTACCTGCAAGCTCTTACTGCGTGAGAAGGCTGTCATGATGGCAAATGTTCGATGGGAGAATTGGAAGTGTTGTAACGACACCAAGCAAATATGGCCCCATTTAAACTTGAACCGCACACTAGATATGCTAGTGTTCTCAAGATGTCAGATATCACTTCTGATATCTGCAATAACAATGAAACACCTCTTGTGTGAGTGTCCAACATTTTGTGTAAGGCGTAAGCGAATTTTAGGGGCATAAATCTTTAGATTACTGGCGGACCTGGAAGACGTTAACATAAGCAGTCTGTTAATGTTTTTGGAACAATCTGGTTGGTTCAACAAAAGAAAATAATAGAGTGGTTAAAATTAGAAGTGTCCATATGTAATAGGTACTTTTAAATAAATGTGGTATCACAATGGACTGAATAGTCTAAGAGAGCCTTAAACTTAATCGGGCTGCCACTTTAACCTAACCTAACCTAGGCTTACTAATACAGTGGGGATGATTTATGGTATAATATAGTGAGCCCTGCTCGACTTTCTACTTTACTTACTTATTTTAATTTTACATAGCCTAGATATAAAACTAAATTGCTCTCCTTTGAAGAATACCCTTATTTTATGAAGCACTATTTTTGACTGGGAATCAATACCAAACTTCTAAACGAAAGTTCAAAATCTTTGAATTTAGTAAACTTGTTTTTAGTGTAATACCACCGTTGCTACTCGAGCCAAAAATAATCTACCAAAATTTGGAGAAAACTACCAAAAAATCAATATTTTGTCAAAATTGTATTTCTATAGAAAATTTTGTTAAAATTTTATTTCGATAGAAAATTTTGTCAAAATTTTATTTCTATAGAAAATTTTGTCAATATTTCGTTAAAATTTTATTCCTATAGAAAATTTTGTCAATAGTTTTTTCTATAGAAAATTTTCGCAAACTTTAATTTCTATAGAAAATTTTCGCAAAGTTTTTTCTAAAGAAAATTTTGTCAAAATTTTATTTGTATAGAAAATTTTGGAAGAATTTTATTTCTATAGAAAATTTAGTCAAAATTTTATTTCTATAGAAAATTTTGTCAAAATTTTATTTCTATAACAAATGTTGTCAAAATTTTATTTCTAAAAAAAATGTCAAAATTTTATTTCTATAGAATTTTTTTCCGAAATTTTAGTTCTATAGAAAATTTTGTTGAAACTTTAATTCAAAAGAAAATTTTGTCGAAATTTTATTTCTATAGAAAATTTTGTCAAAATTGTATTTCTATAGACAATTTTGTCAAAGTTTTATTTCTGCAGAAATTTTTTTCAACATTTTATTTCTATTGAAAATTTTGTTAAAATTTTATTTCTATTGAAAATTTTGTTAAAATTTTATTTCAATAGAAAATTTTGTCGAAAATTTTATTTTCATAGAAAATTTTGTCAAAATTGTATTTCTATAGAAAATTTTCTCAACATTTTATTTCTATAGAAAATTTTGTCAAAATTGTATTTCTATAGAAAGTTTTCTCAAAATTTTATTTCTATAGAAAATTTTCGCAAAATTTAATTTCTATAGAAAATTTTTTCAATATTTCGTTAAACTTTTATTCCTATACAAAATTTTGTCAATAGTTTTTTCTATAGCAAATTTTCGCAATCTTTAATTTCTATACAAAATTTTCGCAAATTTTTTTCTAAAGAAAATTTTAACAAAATTTTATTTCTATAGAAAATTTTGTCAATATTTCGTTAAACTTTTATTCCTATAGAAAATTTTGTCAATAGTTTTTTCTATAGAAAATTTTCGCAATCTGTAATTTCTATACAAAATTTTCGCAAATTTTTGTTCTAAAGAAAATTTTGTCAAAATTGTATTTCTATAGAAAATTTCGTCAAAATTTTATTTCTATCGAAAATTTTGTCAAAATTTTATTTCTATAGAAAATTTTGTCAAAATTTTATTTCTATAGAAAATTTTGTCAAAATTTTATTTCTATAGAAAATTTTTGCAAAATTTAATTTCTATAGAAAATTTTTTCAATATTTCCTATACAAAATTTTGCCAATAGTTTTTTCTATAGAAAATTTTCGCAAATTTTCTTTCTAAAGAAAATTTTGTCAAAATTGTATTTCTATAGAAAATTTTGTCAAAATTTTATTTCTATAGAAAATTTTGTCAAAATTTTACTTCTATAGAAAATTTTGTCAAAATTTTATTTCTCAAAAAATGTTTGTCAAAATTTTATTTCTATAGAATTTTTTTTCGAAATTTTATTTCTATAGAAAATTTTGTTGAAATTTTATTTCAATAGAAAATTTTGTCGAAATTTTATTTCTATAGAAAATTTTGTCAAAATTGTATTTCTATAGAAAATTTTGTCAGAATTGTATTTCTATAGAAAATTTTGTCAAAATTGTATTTCTATAGAAAATTTTATTTCTAAAAAAAATTTGTCAAAATTTTACTTCTATAGTAAATGTTGTCAAAATTTTATTTCTATAGAAAATTTTGTTAAAATTTTATTTCTATAGAAATGTTTGTCAAAATTTTATATCTATGGAAAATTTTGTCAAAATTTGATTTCAGTAGAAAATTTTGTCAAAATTTAAATTCTATAGAAAATTTTCCCAAAATTTTATTTTTTTAGAAAATTTTGTCAAAATTTTATATCTATAGAAAATTTTGTGAAAATTTTATTTCTGCAGAAAATTTTGTCAAAATTTTATGTCTATAGAAAATTTTGTCAACATTTTTTTTCTGCAGAAAATTTTATGTCTATAGAACATTTTGTCAAAATTTTAAATTTTGTTAAAATTTTATTGCTATAGAAAATTTTGGCAAAATTTTATTTGTATAGAATTTTTTTTTTTATTTCTGTAGAAACTTTTGGCAAAATTTAATATCTATCGCAAATTTTCGCAAAATTTTATTTTTATAGAAATTTTTCGCGAACTTTAATTTCTATAGAAAATTTTCTCAAAATTTTATTTCCATAGAAAATTTTGTCAATTTTTTTTTTCTATGAAAAAAAGTTGTCAAAATTTTATTTCTATAGCAAATTTTTGCAAAATTTGATGTTTATAGAAAATTTTCGCAAACTTTAATTTCTATAGAAAATTTTGTCAAAATTTTATTTCTATAGAAAAAATTGTAAATTTTTATTTCCGTAGAAAATTTGTGAAGTACCTCATAGTTGAGGAGAAATACTTTTTAAAATCTATCAAACCATCAAATAGTAAAAAGTCTACCATTGTTGGTAAAATTCTACCAACTGTTGCAACCATAGCTTAGGTTAGGTTAAAGTGGCAGCCCGATTAAGTTTCAGGTTCAACTAGACTATTCAGTCCTTTTCCTCCTCATCATGACAGCTCATACAATAGTCATTATACTTTGCGCCAATAGTTTTTGCAAAATCACTTATCATGTTGCGGCCCGTTATAGCAGATATCAGGAGTGATATCTGACGTCTCGAGAACACTAGCATATCTAATAAGCGGTTTAAGTTTAAATGGGGCCATATTTGCTTGGTGTCGTTACAACCCTTGCAATTCTCCCATTTGCCATAATAACAGCCTTCTCACGCAGTAAGAGCTTCCAGGTAGCCAGAGGCATATCAACAGATTCTAGTTCCCCTGGAATATGTATGATAGTCCCTAGCCTTGCTAACTCATCCCCTTCGCAGTTCCCCGTGGCAGTAATATTTTTCCTAATAACTATTCCGATATAAAGGATTTCTAAATCTAAAAGTCACAAAACGCTCTGTGGGAACTTTCATATAGGTTTATGATATTCTATGTTATGCTCGAATGACAAACCATTAAGCCCTGCAAAAATCCCCAGTGGATGGAGGACAAGGAGCTTGCATTATATAAAATAAAACCATACTAAAAATGTCATTTATAATTGATACTTTGTAACAATTTTATTGATTTATTATAACATTTTTCTCATTTTTGTGTTTTTAATTACCACCAGCACTACCACATAAACCTGATATGATTTTAATTGAATTTGACATAATTCAAATGCAGCCAGCCTTTCCACATTTAAATGTGTCAAAAACTGGCACTGGAAACTTCCAGCTAACAACACTCCCGATACATATGCGATACATGCCAGTCACACTGCTTCTACCGTTGCCGGCGACGTTGCATGCCACCGCTTCTGTCCAAATGATATCAACTACTGGAGGCATATAACCAACAAGAGTGGGTATTTGATATCCCCTACTTCCAAAATCGATAATGGAATCTGTATTTGGTTTTGAAGTTTTTTTTTGCTTTGGGGGGACACAGTGGTTGGTCACTCCCTGGTCAGCGGTTGACAACGGCGAAGCTAAGTGTTTTACAGTGGGATGGGATGAAAAAAAAACGTGGAAGTTTTCATACCTTCAATCATAGATCTGCAAGAAAATGTGCCCAACAGCTATATGGGTTTGGACCACGGTTACCACAGTTGGTAGAATTCTACCAAAAATGGTAGTTGTTGTACTACCAACGTTGGCAGAATTTTTGATGTTTTGGTAGATTTTTCAAAACATTCCTCTCTAACTAAAAAGTACTTCAATTTTCTATATAATAAGTATAGAAATAAAATTTTGAGAAAATTTTATACACAATCCGATTCCGAGCGGCGTTCCCTATTGCAGTGAAACCACTTAGAGAAGCTTTGAAAGAAATAGCACTAGCATTACTGAAGTGGGATAATCCACCGCTGAACAACATTTTGGTGTTTGGTCGAAACTGGGTTGGAAACCACGACCCTGTGTATGCGAGGCGGGCTAGCTAACCATTGTACCACGGTGACTCCCAAAAAAATTCTGAGAAAATTTTCCATAAAAAAAATTATTAGAAAATGTTCTATAAAAAATTTATGAGAAAATTTTCTATAAAAATAAAGTTTTGGCCAACATTTTCTATAGAAATAAAATGTTTTATCAAACTTTTCTAAAGATATAAAATTTTGGTAAAATTTTCTACAGAAATAAAATTTTGGCAAAATTTCTATAGAAATAAAATTTTTACAAAATTTTCTATCGATATAAAACATTGGAAAAATTTTCTATAGATATGAAATGTTGACAACATTTTCTATAGAAATACAATTTTGACCAACATGTCTTATTAATTCAATATTAAATAATTCTTTCGAAAAAACATTTTTATACCCTCCACCATAGGATGGGGGTATATAAATTTTGTCATTCCGTTTATAATACATCAAAATATTGCTCTAAGACCCCATGAAGTAAAGGGTGGTTAAAATTTCAAGGGCCGATGTTGATTTTGAATAAAACACAAACTATTTAGGAAATTATTGTAATTTTATTTTATTATGATATATTGGTATTATTCAAATATGTATGGAACAAAATATTGGCCAAATGGGCGCCGCGACCTCAATGGCACTTTCATCCGATGGTCCCAATTTTCGATGACGCTGTGCCATATTGGAGGTTCTATGCCGTTAATGTGCCGAATTATCTCATCCTTTAGCTCTTGAATTATTGCTAGCTTATCGACGTACACCTTTTCTTTCAAATAACCCCAAAGAAAAAAGTCCAATGGTGTCAAATCACATGATCTTGGCGGCCAATTGACATCGCCATTACGTGAGATAACATGGCCATTGAATTTGTTGCGCAAAAGAGCCATTGTTTCGTTAGCTGTGTGGCAAGTGGCACCGTCCTGCTGAAACCACATATCGTCCACACCCATATCTTCCAAATCGAGTCATAAAAAGTTCGTTATCATCTCACGATAGCGAACACCATTCACAGTACCTGCCTGACCGGCCTCATTTTGGAAAAAATACGGCCCGATGATGCCTGAAATTTGAAATTTGGTACATGGTGTTAGTATATAGTCTCAGGAGCCACCGTGGTGCAATGGTTAGTATGCCCGCCTTGCATACACAAGTTCGTCGGTTCGATTCCTGTTTCGATCGAACACCAAAAAGTTTTTCAGCGGTGGATTATCCCACCTCAGTAATGCTGGTGACATTTCTGAGGGTTTCAAAGCTTCTCTAAGTGGTTTCACTGCAATGAGGAACGCCATTCGGACTCGGCTATAAAAAGGAGGTCCTTTGTCATTGAGCTTAACATGGAATCGGGCAGCACTCAGTGATAAGAGAGAAGTTCACCAATGTAGTATCACAATGGACTGAATAGTCTAAGTGAGCCTGATACATCGGGCTGCCACCTAACCTAACCTAACCTAACATAGTATATAGTCTCTAACAACCGTGCAAAAATTGTTCCACATCGGTCCATAATTATATATAGCCCCCATATAAACCGATCCCCCGATTTGGCTTGCGGAGCCTCTAAGAGAAGCAAGTTTCAATCGATCCGGCTGAAATTTGGTACTTGGTGTTATTATATGGCCTCTAACGATCGTGCAAAAATTGGTCCACATCGGTCCATAATTATATATAGCCCCCATATAAACCGATCCCCCATTTTGGCTTGCGAAGCATCTAAGAGAAGCAAATTCCATCCGATCCGGCTGAAATTTGGTACATGGTGTAAGTATATGGTCTCTAACGACTATGCAAAAATTGGTCCACATCGGTCCATAATTATATATAGCCCCCATATAAACCGATCCCCCGATTTGGCTTGCGGAGCCTCTAAGAGAAGCACATTTCATCCGATCCGGCTGAAATTTGGTACATGGTGTAAGTATATGGTCTCTAACGACTATGCAAAAATTGTTCCACATCGGTCCATAATTATATATAGCCCCCATGTAAACCGATCCCCAGATTTGGGTTGCGGAGCCTCTAAGAGAAACAAATTTCATCCGATCCGGCTGAAATTTGGTACATGCAGTAAGAATATGGTCTCTAACAACTATGCAGAAATTGGTCCACATCGGTCCATAATTATATATAGCCCCCATATAAACCGATCCCCCGATTTGGCTTGGAGAGCCTCTAAGAGAAGCAAATTTCATCCGATCCGGCTGAAACTTGGTATATGGTGTACATATATGGTCTCCAACAACTATGCAAAAGTTGATCCACATCGGTCCAGAATTATATATGGCCCCCATATAAACCGATCCCCAGATTTGACCTCCGGAGCCGCTTGGAAGAGCAAAACTCTTCCGATTCGGTTGAAACTTGGTACGTGGTGTTAGTATTTGGTATCCAATAACCATGCAGGAATTTGATAATATCAGTCTATAATTATATATAGCCCCCATATAAACCGATCCCCAGATTTGAACTCCGGAGCTTCTTTGAAGAGCAAAATTCATCCGATCTGGTTGAAATTTGGTACGTGGTGGTAGTATATGATATTTAATAACCATGCCAAACGTGGTCCATATCAGTCCTTAATCATATATAGCCCCCATATAAACCGATCACCAGATTTGACCTCCGGACCTTCTTGGTAATTCGTCTGATTCAGTTGAAATTTGGTACGTGATGTTAGTATATGGTCTCAAATACCCATGCAAAAATTGGTCGAAATCGGTCAATAATTATATATAGGCCCCATATAAACCGATCCTCAGATTTGACCTCCGGAGCCCTTTGGAAGAGCAAAATTCATCCGATACGGTTGAAATTTGGTACGTGATGTTAGTATATGGTATCCACCAACCATGCAGGAATTAGTTTATATCAGTCCATAATTATATATAGCACCCATATAAACCGATCCTCAGATTTGACATCCTGTGCCTTTTGGAGAAGCAAAATTCATTCGAATTGGTTGACATTTGGTACGTGGTGGTAGTATATGATATTTAACAACCATGCCAAACGTGGTCCATATCAGTCCATAATCATATATAGCCCCCATATAAACCGTTCCCGATATTTGGTTTTGAAGCCTCTTGGAGGAGAAAATTTCATCCGAGTTAGTTGAAATCTGGTACATTGTGCTAGTATATGGTCGTTAACAACCATGCCTAACTAGGTCCATATCGGTCTATAGTTATATATAGCCCTTAGATAAATCGATCCCCAATCACACAAAAATTGGTCCATATCAAGTTCATAATTGTATATAGCCCCCATATAAGCGACCCCCATATTTCAATTCTGGCTCTCTACGTACCGTGCAAAAGTCCATATCGATTCGTAATTATTTGTAGACTTACCTATACATACCTTTTTTGTCTAATGCATATATACCACGTATGGACTAGCTCACAATTTAGAAAACGATGTTAAGAAGTTTTAAGATACCACAACCCAAGTAATTCGATTGTGGATGACAGTCTATCGTAGAAGTTTCTACACAATCCATGGTGGTGGGTACATAAGATTCGGTCTGGCCGAACTTACGGCCGTATATGCTTGTTTATACTAACTACAAAATTATTAACCCATCTCGAGGCGGTTTGACAATAACTGCACTGAAAAAAATATTGACCTAATATCGAAGATTATGCAACTTAAATTTTAGGAATCGAAATTTACCCCAAGTTAAGGACAAAATTCTTTAAAATAAGGACATCTAATTAAATGAAAGTTTATAATCCTTGCTTCAAAATTTTTTTTCTTTAAATTTAGGACACAAATCTTGAAATTTTCCATCTCTCTGCTGAAGTTGTAGATCTTTGAAGTAAGGCAAATTTTCCTTAAAATAAAAAAAAACATTTTTAATTTAAAGAAATCGTCTTTAACTCAGCTGACATATTGCATTTTAAAATTTAAGATAAAATCGCTACAAATATAGGCTAAGACTTATTTTAAGGATTTGCATCTTTGGTTTGAAGTTTTTTTTTAACATTAAGAAAACTGTTTTTACTTTGAAGAATTTGTTTGTACATAAATACCTTTATTAATATATCAAAAAGAGGATAAAAATTCGATGAATGAGATCTGTATCTAATTTTAATTTTATTTATCCTAGATTTAACGTCAGAGAGCTCCGTCAAAGATGTATTTATTTTAAAGAAGCCGCATCTTTGGCCCGGAATCAATGCCAAAATCCTTAAGGGAAGGTCAAAATCTTTGGATCCAAGTAAACTTTTTTTTGAGTGTGGCATTGGTTGGCACAACGATTTTGATTTTGGATAGACCGGATCATATTTAAATATTCAGTGAATGAAGCCGACCCATTTTTGTCGGTGGCGGCTGACACAAAATTTTTGCCCCCGCGGCTTGACGGCTGAGCCGATAAAAAATTGTTTTCCGAATTGCAATGAGATTAGTTGTACAACCAATCTTACAATCAAATGTAAATTTGATTGTAAGATTGTAAGTGGCGTATTTTGACCATTTTTGTCAAAATCAGAAAAACATATATATGGGAGCTATATCTAAATCTGAGCTGATTTCAATCAAATTTGGCACGCATAGCTACAATGCTAATTCTACTCCCTGTGCAAAATTTCAACTAAATTGGAGCAAAAAATTGGCTTCTGTGGTCATATGAGTGTAAATCGGGCGAAAGCAATATATGGGAGATATATCCAAATCTCAACCGATTTCAACCAAATTTGGCACGCATATCTACAATGCTAATTCTACTCCCTATGCAAAATTCCAAATAAATCGGAGCAAAAAATTGGCCTCTGTGGGCAAATGAGTGTAAATCGGGCGAGAGCTATATATGGGAGCTATATCTAAATCTGAACCGAGTTGGCTGATATTTTGCAAGTTTTTCGAGACTCATAAAATATTCGGATCTACGGAATTTGAGGAAGATCGGTTGATATACACGCCAATTATGACCAGATCGGTGAAAAATATATATGGCAGCTATATTTAAATCTGAACCGATTTTTTCCAAAATCAATAGGGATCGTCTTTGAGCCGAAACAGGTCCCCATACCAAATTTTAGGACAATCGGACTAAAACTGCGAGCTGTACTTTGCACACAAAAATACACCAACAGACAGACAGACGGACAGACAGACAGACAGACGGACATCGCTAAATCGACTCAGAATTTAATTCTAAGCCGATCCGTGTACTAAAAGGTTGGTCTATGATTACTCCTTCTTGGCGTTACATACAAATGCACAAACTTATTATACCCTGTACCACAGTAGTGGTGAAGGGTATAAATATGGGAAACGTTTAAATCTGAAGCAATTTTAAGTAAACTTCGCAAAACTTTATTTATGATTTATCGCTCAATATATATATGTATTAGAAGTTTAGGAAAATTAGAGTCATTTTTACAACTTTTCGACTAAGCAATGGCGATTTTACAATGAAAATGTTGGTATTTTGACCATTTTTGTCGAAATCAGAAACACATATATATGGGAGCTATATCTAAATCTGAGCTGATTTCAACCAAACTTGGCACGCATAGCTACAATGCTAATTCTACTCCCTGTGCAAAATTTCAACTAAATTGGAGCAAAAAATTGGCTACTGTGGTCATATGAGTGTAAATCTGGCGAAAGCTATATATGGGACCTATATCTAAATCTGAACCGATTTCAACCAAATTTGGCACACATAGTTACAATATTAATTCTACTTTCTGTGCAAAATTTAAAGTAAATTAGGCAAACCTCTGGCTTCTGGGGCCATATAAGTGCATATCGGGCGAAAGATATATATGGGAGTTATATCTTAATTTAAACCGATTTTAACCAAATTTGGCATACATAGCTACAATATTAATTCTACTCCCTGTGCAAAATTTAAAGCAAATTAGGGAAAACTCTAGCTTCTGGGGCCCTATTAGTACATCTCGGGCGAAATATATATATATATATATATATATATATATATATATATATATATATATATATATATATATATATATATATATATATATATATATATATATATATATATATATATATATATATATATATATATATATATATATATATATATATATATATTCTTTCTTCCAAAATCAAAAGGGTTCTATTCTGACTCATATATAATATAATTATGGACTGATATGGACCAATACCTGCATGTTTCAATCAGATCGGATAAATTTTGCTTATCCACCGGAGGTCAAATCTGGGGATGGGTTTATATGGGGGCTATATATAATTATGGACTGATATGAACCAATTCCTGCATGGTTGTTGGATACCATATACTAACATCACGTACCAAATTTCAATCGAATCGGATGAATTTTGCTATTCCAAGGGGCTCCGGAGGTCAAATCTAGGGATCGGTTTATATGGGGGCTATATATAATTATGGACTGATATGAACCAATTTTTGCATGGGTGTTTGAGGCCATATATTAACACCACGTACCAAATTTCAACTGAATCAGACGAATTTTGGTCTTCCAAGAGGCTCCGGAGGTCAAATCTGGGGATCGGTTTACATGGGGGCTGTATATAATTATGGGCCGATGTGGACCAATTTTTGCATGGTTGTTAAAGACCACATACTAACACCACGTACCAAATTTCAACTGAATCAGATGAATTTTGGTCTTCCAAGAGGCTCCGGAGGTCAAATCTGGGGATCGGTTTTTATAGGGGTTATATATAATTATGGGCCGATGTGGACCAATTTTTGCACAGTTATTAGAGAACATATACCAACATCATGTACCAAATTTCAACCGATTCGGATGAATTTTGCTCTTCCAAGTGGCTCCGGAGGTCAAATCTGGGGACCGGTTTATATGGGGGTTATATATAATTATGGGACGATGTGGACCAATTTTTGCATAGGTATTAGATACCATATACTTACACCATGTACCAAATTTGCTTCTCTTAGAGGGTCTGAAAGCCAAATTTGGGGGTCCGTTAATATAGGGGCTATACGTAAAAGTGGTCGGATATGGCCCATTTGCAATACCGTCTGACCTACATTAATAACAACTACTTGTGCCAAGTTTCAAGTCGAAAGCTTGTTTCGTTCGGAAGTTACCGTGATTTCAACAGACGGACACGCTCAGATCGACTCAGAATTTCACCACGACCCAGAATATATATACTTTATGGGATCTTAGAGCAATATTTCGATGTGTTACAAACTGAATGACAAAGTTAATATAACCCCATCCTATGGTGGAGGGTATATTTAAAAATAAAGACATTATATTTTTTATCGCATTACATATGACCCACCCTGTAGGTGTCCATATTTTTTATCATTCCATTTTCGCAAATATTTCATTTTCTTCAAATCTAAATCTAATAGTTTTCTCTATAAACAATCGTTGATTTATTACACATTTCGTATAACCTGCTGATGTTCTAAGCAAAACCACACTGTCTAGATAACCCTCACGAACTTTTGAATTTCTATAAATTCCCATTGACCGACCAGCAAAATATTTTGCAGTATTGAAAATCGCTTTGCCAAATGAAAACTTGGGAAAAACAAAAGACAAAAATCAATGACAGCTCATTCGTCAAGTGCTAAACAAAAGATGAGTCCCAAGCCCCATGCCAATGAAGCCAACTCATCATCAAAGGACATCAGAAGGCAATACCGACTACATCAGGGACAGAAAGAAATTTTGAACTTTCACATTACCCTGAGTTTTGTTCTATTTTGTTTTTCTGCTGTCTCGTTTGTTGATCCATCTTTTGCAGCTCAATCAACCAACATCTCTTCCGTAGTTATCTGGTGCAAGAAGACCATATACCAAAAAAAAAAAAACGAAATCTCATTGAAGAAAGCTCTGAAGACGCCATGGGTGACATTTGTTATAATATTGATGTGCAATGTCTGTTACATTGCATCACCATCGTATACTGGACTTTTCATCATCATTTTTTTCATTTCTTGTTTTTTTTTTGTTTTTTTTTTTTTTTTTTTGCAGGCCAATATGGGGAGAAATTGCCTAAGTTGCACAAAGGACACAATAGGATAACAACAAAACTTTTGGATAAGAAACTACTCAATGTTGGCTTAAATATAAAGGACAGTAGTAAATGTGAAGTCATACTAAACCGAATCGTTAGTGACCTATTCCAGAAAACCGAAATGTAGTATATTCGTAAAAAAATATTACTTGGATCCAAAGAATTTTACCTTTCCCTATTTTGGTATTGATTCCGAGACAAAGGAATTTCGAATTTCCATTTTCTATTCACGTACAAATAAATTTCTGTTTAAAAATGTAAAGCGAATCAAATGATCGCTTTACATGGGGCATATATAGAATTAATGATTAATTTTGTGACAGTTTTTAACATCGGTTCTCGCGATATTTTCAGCGCACAAGCAATTTTTCTGGCACTGCGATATGGCTTCCAATCAAACCAGGCTTTTACTTTCGGCTCATCACGATTACGAGCAACGATAGCCCCTTGGGAGTTTCCAGCCAAATATAAGGCGATCACACTATCACGTTTGAATTCCATTCACGGTCCTCGCAGTTGGAAGAATTTTATCAAAAAATTTTAGATTTTTTACAGTTTGGTAGATTGGTGGAATTCTTGACGTTTTGGTAGTTTTTCAATTTTATAGAAATGCAATTTTGACTCCAATTTCATATGGAAATAAAATTTTTACAAAATCTTCTAAAGAAATAAAATTTAGACAAAATCTTCTATGGAAACAAAAGAAAATAATCGGGAATGTTCAGCGGTTAAAACTAAAAGTGGTCATATGTAATAGGTACTTTTAGTTAATGTGGTATCACCATGGACAGAATAGTCTAAGTGAGCCTGAATCAAATCGTGCTGCCATTTAACCTAACTTTCTATTGAAATACAGCTTTGGAAAAATTTTCTATACACACAAAAAAATAATTCATTTATTTTATGAATAGTGTTCCCAAAAATTTTCCCAAACACGGAATTCATAAATTGTATGAAAAAAGTTCATAAATTAAAAAATACAGGTTCTCAGTGACTACGAATGTATACATAATATTAATGAAATTTGTAATATTATAAATGAAGTATACATAATTTTCGATATTGAAAAATATGTATTTTTACATAATTTATATTAAAAATGTCATGCATTAAATATAGCTCTTCTTTTCTTTTTTCTTTTCGATTTTCCCCTAATTCTTAATTGGTCAAAATGTATGAACCCATTTATTAAAAACCGCATATTTTTTATTACTTATAAATATTTTTTATTACTTATAAATATGAGCACCAATACTTCCAGTTAACTAATAAAATGGGGTTTTTTCGTCAACCTTTTTCAGCAATAAATATTCTTCGAATCGCGAGGGCGAATTCATATTTTATTTTTTTGTTTGTAGAAATAAAATTCTGCAAATATTTTCTATAAATATAAAATTTTGCACAAATTATCGAGAGAAATAAAAATATATTGAAATGCTGACAAAACTTTCAATAGGAATAAGATTTTTGCAAAAGTTTTCTATAAAACTAAAATGGTCACGAATTAAAGTCCTTTTCGCTCTGGGACGCATAGTTTAGGAGATAAGGACAAAAGTAGTTTTTCATATAAAAATTTCAATTTTTTAAGTTTTGGGTGAATTTTTCATTTTTTTTTGGGGTGGTTACAAATTAAAGTCCTTTTCGCGTTAGGACGCATGTTTAAGGAGAAATGGGCAAAAGAATTTTTTCATATAAAAATTTGAATTTTTGTAGGATTTGGGTCCATTTTTAAATTTTTTGGGGGTGGTCACAAATTGAAGTCCTTTTCGCTCTAGTACGCATATTTAAGGAGAAATGGGCAAAAGAAGTTTTTCATATAAAAATTTCAGTTTTGGTAGGATTTGGGTCCATTTTTAAATTTTTTGGGGGTGGTCACGAATTAAAGTCATTTTCGCTATAGGACGCATATTTAAGGAGATATGGCCAAAAGAAGTTTTTCATATAAAAATTTAATTTTTTTTGGTTATTTTTTGACCTGTTCTAAAATGGGCTTTCAAGGTCTCTCAATATGCAAATAAAAAGACTTTATTTCATATTTACATCCGACGTTTCGTTGGTGATTTCCAACTTCTTCTGGGATGAAATATTTAGTCTTTTGTCATATTTTTTAAAATTAATTTTAAATTGTAAAAAGCAACGGCACAGGAACACCACGACATTAAACAAATATTTAAAATAATTTCAAAAATAATTACAAAACTAAATAAAAATATCACAGATGTTTTTCCTTATGACTACGATCATAGAAGATTGGACGTAATTTTTTTTAGGTTTTGGGTGGAATTTTCTATAGGAATGTCAAAATTTTCTACACCCAAAAAAAAAAAAGTGAACCCACCGTGGAAGGAATGTAGGTTTATTTTAGAAAATTTTAACTAAAATAATTTTCTAATTGCAACATGTTATAAATAAGTTAATACTTTTTGTTAAACTGAAGAAATTTTTTTAAATAGAATTATTTTTTTTTTCTGTTGTTTAAGAAAATTTCATATGTTGAAAGAAAAAATTGGATTTAAAAATTGTTAAAATGTCTTTAGCGCTGTACGAAGTTCAAGACAGGTACAACTTTAGTAAAATTTACTCATTTGAGAGACTTATGAACTCAATTTAAGAAAACTTCTGCCATTTTAGGAAAATATGAACTATTTTATTTTGTAGTAAAATTGTGCACTATATTTGTATACAACTTTTCTTCTTATTTTTCGTTCACGTCATTAAAGTTAGCAAAAAATTATTCAAATAAGGAATATTTACTCGTATAATGCAAAATTTAACTAAAATCAACTAATCTTCATGAACTAAAATAAAGTTCAGTTGGCATTAGAGCCCCTTTTTTTCTGGGTGTATAGAAATAAAATTTTACAAAAATTTTCTGTAGAAATAAATTTTAACAAATATTTTCTAGAGAAATAAAATTTTGCAAAAGTTTTCTATGGAAATTAATTTTTGCAAAAATTTTCTATAGAAATAAAATTTTACAAAATTTTCTATAGAAATAAAATTTTACAAAATTTTCTATAGAAATAAAATTTTGCACATATGTTCTATAGAAATAAAGTTTTGCAAAAGTTTTCTATAGAAATAACATTTTGGCAAAAGTTTCTATAGAAATACAATTTGGCAAATTTTCTACAGAACTAAAATTTTGCTAAAATATTCTATAGAAATGAAATGTTGACGAAATTTTCTATTGGACTGCATTTTTGGCAAATTTTTCTATAGAAATCAAATATTGGCAAAAGATTCTATAGAAATACAATTTGGCAAAATTTTCTGTACAAATAAAATTGTGGTAAAATTTTCTATAGCAATAAAATTTAGTAATAATTTTCTACAGAAATAAAATTTTGGAAAAATATTCTACAGAAATGAAATGTTGACGAAATTTTCAATACGAATAAAATTTTTGGCAAAATTTTCTATATAAAAATAAACTATTGCAAAAATTTAAATAGAAATAAAATTTTAGCAAATTTTCTGTAGAAATACAATTATCTATAGAAATAAAATTTTGACAATAGTTTCTATAGAAATACAATTTGGCAAAATTTTCTGGACAAATAAACTGTTGGTAAAATTTTCTATAGCAATAAAATTTAGCAAAAATTTTCTACAGAAATAGTTATAATAATTTTGAAAAAATATTCTGTAGAAATAAATATAGAAATAATTTTCTATACAAATACAATTTGGCAAATTTTGCAAAGATTTTCTAAAGAATTAAAATTTTGCAAAAATTTTTTATAGAAATAAACGTTTGACTAAATTTCCTATAGAAATAAAATGTTGACAAAATTTTCTATAGAAAATAAATTTGGACAAAATTTTCTGTAGAAATAAAAGTTAGACAACATTTTCTTTAGAAATAAAATTTTTACAAAATTTTCTATAGAAAATAAATTTTGACAAAATTTTCTGTAGAAATAAAAGTTAGACAACATTTTCTTTAGAAATAAAATTTTTACAAAATTTTCTATAGAAGTTTTCTATGACAAAATTTTCTATAAAAATAAAATTTTGCAAAAGTTTTCTATAGAAATAAAATTTTGACAAAAGTTTCTATAGAAATACAATTTGGCAAATTTTTTTTTATTAAAATTTTGCTAAAATTTTCTATAGCAATGAAATTTAACAAAAATTTTCTACAGAAATAAAATTTTGCAAAAATATTGTACAGAAATAAATATGGAAATAATTTACTATAGAAATACATTTTGACAATTTTGGCAAAAATTTTCTAAAGAATTAAAATTTTGCAAACATTTTTTATAGAAATAAAAGTTTGACCAAATTTCCTATAGAAATAAAATTTTACAAAAAATTTCCATAGAAATAAATTTTACAAAAATATTCTATATAAATAAATTTTACAAAAATTTTCTATAGAAATACAATTTGGCAAAATTTTTTATACCCTCCACCATAGGAAGGGGGTATATTAAATTTGTCATTCCGTTTGTAACACATCGAAATATTGCTCTAAGACCCCACAAAGTATATATATTCTGGGTCGTGGTGAAATTCTGAGTCGATCTGAGCATGTCCGTCCGTCCGTCTGTTGAAATCACCCCAACTACAGAACAAAACAAGCTATCGACTTGAAACTTGGCACAAGTAGTTGTTATTGATGTAGATCGGATGGTATTGCAAATGGGCCATATCGGTCCACTTTTACGTATAGCCCTCATATAAACGGACCCCCAAATTTGGCTTGCGATTGCTCTAAGAGAAGCAAATTTCGTCCGATCCGGCTGAAATTTGGTTCATGGTGTTAGTATATGGTCTGTAACAATCGTGCAAAAATTGGTCCACATCGGTCGATAGTTACATATAGCCCTCATATAAACCGATCCCCCGATTTGGCTTTCGGAGCCTCTAAGAGAAGCACATTTCATCTGAAAATTGGTACATTGTGTTAGTATATGGTCTCTAACAACCACGCAAAAATTGGTCCACATCGGTTCATAATTATATATAGCCCCCATATAAACCGATCCCCCGATTTGGCTTGCGGAGCCTCTAAGAGAAGCAAATTTCAACCGATCTGGCTGAAATTTGGTATATAGTGTTAGTATGTGGTCTCTAATGACCATGCAAAAATTGGTCCACATCGGTCCATAATTATATATAGCCCCCATATAAACCGATCACCAGATTTGACCTCCGGAGCCTCTTGGAAGACCAAAATTGATTTGATTCAGTTGATATTTGGAACGTGGTGTTAATATATGGCCTCAAACACCCATTCAAAAATTGATAGAAATCGGTCAATAATTATATATAGGCCCCATATAAACCGATCCCCAGATTTGACCTCCGGAGCCCCTTGGAAGATCAAAATTCATCCGATACGGTTAAAATTTGGTACGTGATGTTAGTATATGGTATCCACCAACCATGCAGGAATTGTTTCATATCATTCCATAATTATATATAGCCCCCCATATAAACCGATCCCCAGATTTTACCTCCTATGCCTTTTGGAGAAGCAAAATTCATCCGATCTGGTTGAAATTTGGTACGTGGTGGTAGTATATGATATTTAACAACCATGCCAAAAGTGGTCCATATCAGTCCATAATCATATATAGCCCCCATATAAACCGATCCCGAGATTTGGTTTTGGAACCTCTTGGAGGTGCAAATTTCATCCGAGTTGAAATGTGGTACATTGTGCTAGTATATGGCCATTAACAACCATGCCTAACTAGATCCATATCGGTCTATAGTTATATATAGCCCTCAGATAAATCGATCGCCAATCACACAAAAATTGGTCCATATTAAGTTCATAATTCTATATAGCCCCCATATAACCGACACCAATATTTAAATTTCCATGTCGATTCGTAATTATTTGTAGACTTACCTACACATAACATTTTTGTCTAATATATACCACGTATAGACTAACTCACAAGTTAGAAAACGATGTTAAGAAGTTTTAAGATACCACAACCCAAGTAATTCGATTGTGGATGACAGTCTTTCGTAGAAGTTTCTACGCAATCCATGGTGGAGGGTACATAAGATTCGGCCTGGCCAAACTTACTGTCGTATATACTTGTTTTGATAAAGTTTTCTTCAAATGTTGGTAGATTATTTCTGGTACGAGTGGCAATCGAGATTTCATTAATAACTCTATTTCTGAATGCAATAGTTCTAGATGTTTTTGAAAGATTGTAAACCATGCAATGGACTGTCACTGGAATAAATATGTCAGCCTGAAGTTGGGTAGAATACATATCAGCCACCCTGTATATACATTATATAGACGGAAGTTAATATTTCGGAATGGTATATTTTAATAGCCTCCATCCATCTGCGATTAATTTATCAGTATACTCTAAATGAAAGGGAACAAACCTAATACACCTAATATCTTGTATAATACAACAAAAGAGTCTTACAAATTCAAGAAAACGACAAAAAGAAAAAAAAACAAACAGCTTTCAAATCCATAAAAGAAGATCTATCAAAGAATCTGAATGGATGTGATGTGCATGTGTATTGGTTGCATAGAAGTGAGAATGCATTTGTGTTACATGTCCGTCTTGTATATGTCCGCCTGTCTATCCATCTATCTCTTCGCCAAGAAATACTAGCTGCTTGCACATACAATCCACACATATGAAAAAGCCTTGACACATTTGGTTGGCTCAGAGAGGGTGAGAGAGAGAGAGTGTGTGTGTGTTCGATTATTCGTGCTCCTGTTTCCGTTTGCTTTGGCTGTTGATGTGATGATGGTCGTGGTGTTGCCTGCGATGTTGATGATGACTTACGAGGGCATGGGGGCTCATGCTGGTGTTGGTGAGTTCAAACTTTAACAAAGAGCGGCACAAAGTTTCTTCGAGCGCACAAGTAATCTATCTTTCAATGTCCTGCATGTTTAGAAAATGCATTCATATTCATGCAGTCCTCTTCCCTGTGAGGGACAACAATAACATCAACTGTAAACGGCGGCATCTGTACAAAAGATATCGGATAAATCCTTCGACCCTCTGAAACCCCATCCAGAATAGGGGAAATCGTTAGCTTTCAGTCTTTCTTATACATTTTTTTGTTTGCACACATTTACAGTATAAACTATAATTTTTCTTGTTATAGAAGATATTTTTCTTTTTAGACAACCTCAAGATTTTGACGTTGACATATCAATCGCCAATATGGTCATCAATGTGTGAGTGAATAAATCCTTGCCTTATGTGGGTTATGTTTGCAGGCATCAAAGAAAGGAAGTATGCAATATGTTGCTTGGTTATCTATATTTTTCCATAGCTTTATATAAATTGTAGCTCTAACGGAGGGAGGGCAATGGTGATACGTAGATCTAAGTAAATCATGATTGTGTCGTTTGATTGAAAAAAAAATATGTAACAAAACTGGTTTATTTTTAAAATTATTTCTCTAAAAGTATATGGAATTGTTTTAGCTGTGCCGTTATGACCGAGCAATTTTCTAAGAAAAATTCTTAAAATGTCTTTGAAAATAATGTTTAGTTTATGTGGTTTACCTATTTTATTATACCCTCCACCATAGGATGGAGGTATAATAACTTTGTCATTTCGTTTGTAAAACATCGAAATATTGCTCTAAGACCCCATAAAGTATATATATTCTGGGTCGTGGTGAAATTCTGAGTCGGTCTGTGGAAATAACGCTAACTTCTGAACGAAACAAGCTATCGACTTGAAACTTGGCACAAGTAGTTGTTATTGATGTTGGTCAGATGGTATTGCAAATTGGCCATATCGGACCACTTTTACGTATAGCAGTGTTGCCAGGTTAGGGGTTCCCCCAAATTTAGGGGGGTTTTTCATGTTTAGGGGGATTTTTAGGGGTAAAATTTATTTGGGGGGAATTTTGGGGGTAAAAATTATTTCAGACCTCATAAAGTGGAGCAATTTTCAAGCAAATTCGGAACAATTCTAGCATTAGTTATGAGAAAAAAGATGCGGGAAGTCAACAAGAAGATCCTAAATACAAACAAGTATTTTTAATATTTAACAAATTTAAAGACAGTCGTATCTTAACTTAGCAGCTGAAAGCTTTTTAAGAGTAAGCCCGCTTTTTATATTGATGTACATATTGTATTATTACATCCAAAGCAAAAATAATTTCCTCAGGGATGAAATTTTAAACAAACGAAAATCTCCTTTGTTTCAAAGTATTTTCTTAAAAAGCAAATTTTATTTTTTATTTACTTCAAACGAAAAAAAAATTGCATCAAAAGAAAACTTAGTTTGTCTAAAATTTCGTTTCTCAGGAAAGAACTCTTCTTTCAGGATATATATTTGTGTTAAATTTAATTTTTAAAGTGTATCACTACAGGATTTTTTTCACGAAATTTTGGTGCCACTTTTTGTACTTTTTATATTCTGAATTTTTTTGAGGATTTTTGAAAAAAAAGCTTAGACCAATTTAGGGGGTTTTTTCTTAAGATTTGGAGAGAAGAACCAAAAATCACCTGGCAACACTGACGTATAGCCCCCTCACTAAAAAACAAGTTTTCTTGGATCCTAAGATTTTGACCTTCCCTTAAAATAAAGAATTTTTTTGGCGACCTATATGGCTTTAAATCTAGGACCAATCAAAATTAAATTTAAGATACAGATCTCATTTATCAAATTTTCATTCTCTTTTCGCTGTTTATTGATAAAGGTACACGTACAAACAAATGCCAGTTTAAAAATCCAAATTATAACAGATACTTCAGAGTAAAAAATGTTTATTATTAATTATAAATTATAAATTAATTCCAACAAGTATATACGGCCGTAAGTTCGGCCAGGCCGAAGCTTATGTACCCTCCATCATGGATTGCGTAGAAACTTCTTCTAAACACTGCCATCCAGAATCGAATTACTTAAGTTGCGGTAACGCTTGCCGATGGCAATGTATCTTAAAACCTCCTAACACCATCTTCTTAATTGTATGTAAGTCCATACGTGGTATATATTAAATCAAAAAAGGTCGATCCAATACGTATATAATTCAGTTTGACAAAGTAGACATAAAATTTTGACAAAATTTTCTACAGAAAAAAATTTTAACAAAATTTTCTATAGAAATAAAATTTCCGCAAAAATTTTCTATAGAAATAAAAATGTTGACAAAATTTTCTATAGAAAGAAAATTTTGACAAAAATTTCTACAGAAATAAAATTTTAACAACATTTTCTATAGAAATAAACTTTTGACAAAATTTTCTATAGAAATAAAATCTTGGTAGATTATTTTTGGCTCGAGTGGCAACCATGATTAAGAACCAAATATAATTTGAACAAAATTTTCTATAGCAATAAAATTTTGACAAAATTGTCTTAAGAAATAAAATTTTGACAATGATGAAAATTTTATTACGAACCGAATAAAATTTTAACAAAATGTTCTCTAGAAATAAAATTTTGACAAAATTTTCTATAGAAATAAAATTTTGGTAGATTAATTTTGGCTCTAGTGGCAACCATGATTATGAACCGATATGGACCAATTTTTGTGTGATTGGACCAATTTTGGTATGGTTGTTAGCGACCATATACTAACACCACGTTCCTAATTTGAACCGGATCGGATGAATTTTGCCCCTCCAAGAGGCTCCGGAGGTCAAATCTGGAGAACGTTTTATATGGGGGCTATATATAATTATGGACCGATATGGACCAATTCTGGCACGGCTGTTAAATATCATATACTAACACCATGTTCCAAATTACAACCGGATTGGATGAAATTTGCTTCTATTGGAGATTTCGCAAGCCAAATCTGGGGATCGGTTTATATGGGGGCTATACATAATTATGAACCGATGTGGACCAATTTTTGCATGGATGTTAGAGACCATATACATATATCATGTACCAAATTTCGGGCAGATCGGATGAAATTTGCTTCTCTTTGAGGCTCCGCAACCCAAATCTGGGGATCGGTTTATATGGGCGCTATATATAATTATGGACCGATGTGGACCAATTTTTGCACGGTTGTTAGAGACCATAACCAATACCATGTACCAAATTTCAGCCGGATCGAATGCAATTTGCTTCTCTTTGAGGCTTCGCAAGCCAAATCTGGAGATCGGTTTATATGGGGTCTATATATAATTATGGACCGATGTGGACCAATTTTTGCATGGTTGTTAGAGACCATATATCAACATCATGTACAAAAGTTCAGCCGGATCGGATGAAATTTGCTCCTCTTTGAGGCTCTGCAAGCCAAATCTGGGGATCGGTTTATATGGGGGCTATATATAATAATTGACCGATGTGGACCAATTTTTGCATGATTGTTAGAGACCATATACCAACACCATGTACCAAAGTTCAGACGGATCGGATTAAATTTGCTTCTCTTAGAGGCTCCGAAAGCCAAATCTGGAGATCGGTTTATATGGGGGATATATATAATTATGGACCGATGTGGACCAATTTTAGCATGGCTGTTAGAGACCATATACCAACACCATGTACCAAATTTCAGCCGGTTCGGATGAAATTTGCTTCTTTTAGAGGCTCGGTAAACCAAATCGGGGGATCGGTTTATATGGGGGCTATATATAATTATGGTCCGATGTGGACCAATTTTCTATAGAAAAATTTTATTTCGTCAAAAATTCCATAGAAAATTTTGTCAAAATTTTATATTTCTATAGAAAGTTTTGTCAACATTTTATTTCTTTAGTAAATTTATTTCTATAGAAAATTTTGTCAATAATTTATTTCTATAGAAAATTTTGTCAGAATTTTATTTCCAAAGAAAATTTTGTCAATATGTTATTTCTGTAGAAAAATTATGAAGCACCACTTAATTGGAGAGGAATATTTCGCAAAATCTTCCAAAACATCAAGAATTCTACCAATCTACCAAACAGTAAAAAATCTATAATTTTTGGTAGATTCGTTTTCATAATTGTACTAGCCTAAACCGGCCTGCTTCGCTGCGCCTTCCGAAGCGTAGTTGTAGGAACATTTTGCGGTAGCTTAGTCAACCATATCCTTCGTGCTGAAAACAAATTCGAACAGATTTGAATTCTTTCAAAGAAATCGGACTACTTGCTTTTTCGTTTATAGGTACAAATACGGGGGATATGCATATGTCAAACGGCTCGTCTTAAAAAATGTCGGGGAGAGGGTGTACCCTTTCCTACAATTTTTATACCCTTCACCACTACTGTGGTACAGGGTATAATAAGTTTGTGCATTTGTATGTAACGCCAAGAAGGAGTAATCATAGACAAACCTTTTAGTATACGGATCGGCTTAGAATTAAATTCTGAGTCGATTTAGCGATGTCCGTCTGTCTGTCTGTCCGTCTGTCTGTCCGTCTGTCTGTCTGTTGATGTATTTTTGTGTGCAAAGTACAGCTCGCAGTTTTAGTCCGATTGTCCTAAAATTTGGTATAGGGTCCTGTTTCGGCTCAAAGACGATCCCTATTGATTTTGGAAAAAATCGGTTCAGATTTAGATATAGCTGCCATATATATTTTTCACCGATCTGGTCATAATTGGCGTGTATATTAACCGATCTTCCTCAAATTTCGTACATCCGAATATTTTATGAGTCTCGAAAAACTTCCAAAATATCAGCAAAATCGGTTCAGATTTAGATATAGCTCCCATATATAGCTTTCGCCCGATTTACACTCATATGACCACAGAGGCCAATTTTTAACTCCGATTTAGTTGAAATTTTGCACAGGGAATAGAATTAGCATTGTAGCCATGCGTGCCAAATTTGGTTGAAATCGGTTCAGATTTAGATATATCTCCCATATATACCATTCGCCCGATTTACACTCATATGTCCACAGAGGCCAATATTTTGCTCCGATTTAGTTGAAATTTTGCACAGGGAGTAGAATTAGCATTGTTACTATGCGTGCCAAATTTGGTTGAAATCGGTTCATATTTGGATATATCTCCCATATATAGCTTTCGCCCGATTTAAACTCATATGACCACAGAGGCCAATTTTTAACTCCGATTTAGTTGAAATTTTGTACAGGGAGTATAATTAGCATTGTTGCTATGCGTGCCAAATTTGGTTGAAATCGGTTTAGATTTAGATATATCTCCCATATATAGCTTTCGCCCGATTTACACTCATATGTCCACAGAGGCCAATTTTTAACTCCGATTTAGTTGAAATTCGGCACAGAGAGGAGAATAAGCATTGGTGCTATGCGTGCCAAATTTGGTTGAAATCGGTTCAGATTTAGATATAGCTCCCATATATATGTTTTTCTGATATCGACAAAAATGGTCAAAATACCAACATTTTCCTTGTAAAATCGCCACTGCTTAGTCGAAAGGTTGTAAAAATGACTCTAATTTTCCTAAACTTCTAATACATATATATCTAGCCATAAATCATATATAAACTTTTTTGAAGTTTCCTTAAAATTGCTTCAGATTTAAACGTTTCCCATGTTTTTTTTACTAACATTGTGTTCCACCCTAGTGCATTAGCCGACTTAAATTTTGAGTCTATAGATTTTGTAGAATTCTATCAAATTCTTCCAGATCGAGTGATATTTAAATTTATGTATTTGGGACAAACCTTTATATATAGCCCCCAACACATTTGACGGATGGGATATGGTATCGAAAATTTAGATCTACAAAGTGGTGCAGGGTATAATATAGTCGGCCCCGCCCGACTTTAGACTTTCCTTACTGGTTTTTCTTTTCGATTTTCCCCTAATTCTTAATTGGTCAAAATGTATGAACCCATTTATTAAAAACCGCATATTTTTTATTACTTATAAATATTTTTTATTACTTATAAATATGAGCACCAATACTTCCAGTTAACTAATAAAATGGGTTTGTTTCGTCAACCTTTTTCAGCAATAAATATTCTTCGAATCGCGAGGGCGAATTCATATTTTATTTTTTTGTGTGTAGAAATAAAATTCTGCAAATATTTTCTATAAATATAAAATTTTGCACAAATTATCGAGAGAAATAAAAATATATTGAAATGCTGACAAAACTTTCAATAGGAATAAGATTTTTGCAAAAGTTTTCTATAAAACTAAAATGGTCACGAATTAAAGTCCTTTTCGCTCTGGGACGCATAGTTTAGGAGATAAGGACAAAAGTAGTTTTTCATATAAAAATTTCAATTTTTTAAGTTTTGGGTGAATTTTTCATTTTTTTGGGGGTGGTTACAAATTAAAGCCCTTTTCGCTATAGGACGCATATTTAAGGAGAAATGAGCAAAAGAAGTTTTTCATATAAAAATTCAAGTTTTTTTTTAGGTTTTGGGTGAATTTTTCAATTTTTTGGGGGGTGGTCACAAATTGACGTCCTTTTCGCTCTAGTACGCATATTTAAGGAGATATGAGCAAAAGAAGTTTTTCATATAAAAATTTAATTTTTTTTAGGATTTGGATCCATTTTTAAATTTTTTTGGTCACGAATTAAAGTCCTTTTCGCTCTAGGACGCATATTTAAGGAGATATGGCCAGAAGAAGTTTTTCATATAAAAATTATTTTTTTTTTGTTATTTTTAGATCTGTTTTCAATGGGCTGTCAAGGTCTCTCAATATGCAAATAAAAAGACTTTATTTCATATTTACATCCGACGTTTCGTTAGTGATTTCCAACTTCTTCTGGGATGAATTTTTTATTGAAATATTTAGTCTTTTGTCATATTTATACCCTTCACCACTACTGTGGTACAGGGTATAATAAGTTTGTGCATTTGTATGTAACGCCAAGAAGGAGTAATCATAGACAAACCTTTTAGTATACGGATCGGCTTAGAATTAAATTCTGAGTCGATTTAGCGATGTCCGTCTGTCTGTCCGTCTGTCTGTCCGTCTGTCTGTCTGTCTGTTGATGTATTTTTGTGTGCAAAGTACAGCTCGCAGTTTTAGTCCGATTGCACTAAAATTTGGTATAGGGTCCTGTTTCGGCTCAAAGACGATTCTTATTGATTTTGGAAAAAATCGGTTCAGATTTAGATATAGCTGCCATATATATTTTTCACCGATCTGGTCATAATTGGCGTGTATATCAACCGATCTTCCTCAAATTCCGTACATCCGAATATTTTATGAGTCTCGAAAAACTTCCAAAATATCAGCAAAATCGGTTCAGATTTAGATATAGCTCCCATATATAGCCTTCGCCCGATTTACACTCATATGACCACAGAGGCCAATTTTTAACTCCGATTTAGTTGAAATTTTGCACAGGGAGTAGAATTAGCATTGTTACTATGCGTGCCAAATTTGGTTGAAATCGGTTCAGATTTAGATATATCTCCCATATATAGCTTTCGCCCGATTTAAACTCATATGACCACAGAGGCCAATTTTTAACTCCGATTTCGTTGAAATTTTGTACAGTGAGTATAATTAGCATTGTTGCTATGCGTGCCAAATTTGGTTGAAATCGGTTTAGATTTAGATATATCTCCCATATATAGCTTTCGCCCGATTTACACTCATATGTCCACAGAGGCCAATTTTTAACTCCGATGTAGTTGAAATTCGGCACAGAGAGGAGAATAAGCATTGTTGCTATGCGTGCCAAATTTGGTTGAAATCGGTTCAGATTTAGATATAGCTCCCATATATATGTTTTTCTGATATCGACAAAAATGGTCAAAATACCAACATTTTCCTTGTAAAATCGCCACTGCTTAGTCGAAAGGTTGTAAAAATGACTCTAATTTTCCTAAACTTCTAATACATATATATCGAGCGATAAATCATATATAAACTTTTTTGAAGTTTCCTTAAAATTGCTTCAGATTTAAACGTTTCCCATATTTTTTTTACTAACATTGTGTTCCACCCTAGTGCATTAGCCGACTTAAATTTTGAGTCTATAGATTTTGTAGAATTCTATCAAATTCTTCCAGATCGAGTGATATTTAAATTTATGTATTTGGGACAAACCTTTATATATAGCCCCCAACACATTTGACGGATGGGATATGGTATCGAAAATTTAGATCTACAAAGTGGTGCAGGGTATAATATAGTCGGCCCCGCCCGACTTTAGACTTTCCTTACTGGTTTTAAATAATTTTCTGAATTCAAGTAGTTGGACAATCTTCTATATTTCTTGTGAATTTTAAGTTTGGTTTGTCAAGGATAGGTATCCTTCTCCTCAACATATCTGAAAATTAAGCACTATATTATAATAACATACAAAGAATTACTGTTTCCCATCCAATAAATCGGAAAAATCAAAAGTAGTAAAAAATTTTACCACATTAACATTTGCTACATTAATAGAAATAGTTTCGTTATATTAACGAAATGTGTCGTTAAAAGTCAGCCAATGAAACAAATTCGTTAATACAACGAATTTTTTCGTTAACATAACGAATTTTCTGTCATTGAACGTAACGTTTCGTACTATTAACAAATATTTTCATTGTATTAATGAAAATGTTTCGTTATATCAATGAAAATTTTTCGTTGGCTGACTTTTAATGAAATTTTCTTTGTGTGTATAATATTGGAAAATGATGCACCCTCTACGTTGGCAGCCAATTTCATGTAAATTTAAGTTCTTTACTAAAAAGAAGTCTGGCAGAAGCCTGTGAAAAAATCATAAAATTATGTACCGAGTTCCCATTTACGGACAACCCTCTACTTTCAATTTAAGAAATAAAAAACGGGCAAAAGGGAACCCTCCCCCCGACCTGATATCGGACTATAAATTCTATCGAAGTAAATCGACAAAGTTTATTTCAATTTTCCCCTTCCCCAACCAGATATCGAAAAATCATATACTAATTTAAAAATCATGTATAAATTTAATCACCTCCTCCCACGTTCCCGGTAAATTTCAAGTAGAGCGGAGATGTTTAAATTTTCCATCAATTGTTTTAAAGGGACGTCACTTTCTCCGATACAATATCGACAAACACCGTACACACAAAGAAAATTTCATTAAAATTGAGCCAACGAAAATTTTTCATTGATACAACGAAACATTTTCATTAAGACAATGAAAATGTTCGTTAATAGTACGAAACGTTTCGTTGACTAACAGAAAATTCGTTATAATAACGAACAATTTCGTTATATTAATGAATTTGTTTCATTGGCTCAATTTTTATGACACATTTCATTAATATAACGAAACTTTTTCTACCAGTGTAGTGAATAGCACCCCTAACCTTCCCTGAAAATTCTTGAAAGTTTCCTCCAAGTGTGGGGCAAGGAAGGTTGCCTCTTCGTTCATAACCTTCCCCAACTACCTTTGTAAATTTCAAGAAAACTTAAGAATTGTGTTGCAGTTTTAGAGGAGAACATCCTCTCCGACGAAATATCGAAAAGTGATGTAGCGTATCTTTTGTAAACGTCCCAGAAAATGTCAAGCAAATTATAAGCCTAAACGGGCGGCCTCTATTCCGTCCAAATATCACAAAATCAGGTATCAACTATTAATATCGTAACCTCTCCCCAGTCCTCTGTAAATTTCAAGTAACTCGGTAAAGTTTAATTGTTTCTCTGTATGTACTTAAGAGAAGCGGATGTCTCCCTATGCCCTTTTATTTTTATTAAAAAATCAGGAAGCTGATATAAATTTCATAACCTCACCCATTTTTCCGTAAAATTTCAGTCGTGGTAGTTTAGTTTTGTTTTCACTGTACTTCAAAATAAAAGTCGGGCAAAGGGGTGGTCCTCCTCCCCGACCAAATATCAAAAAATAATTGAGCGGATTTTTGTCTAGATGCCAACCCCAACATTCAATGAAAATTTCAAGCAAATCGCATAATTTTGTTCCAAGTTTAAAAAAGTAGGGCAAGGGGGAGGTCCCCCTCCCCGTCCACATATGAAACCATCAGGTACCCCATATTAATTAACCTCACCGCATGTTCTCTGTAAATCTCAGATAATTTAGAGAATTTTAGTTTTTTCACTGTACTTTAAAAAAAGTCGAACAAAGGGGAGGTCCCCCTCTGCCACCAAATATCGAAATATAAAGTAGCGGATCTTTGTCTAGATACCAAACCCAACCTTCAATGAAAATTTCAAGCAAATCGTTCAACTTTGGTCCAATTTTCAAAAAGTCCGACAAAGGGGAGGTCCCCCTCCGCGACCAGGTGTCAAAAAATGAGGTACCTTATTTTCACCACATGAACGCCCCCTACGATCTCTGAAAGTTTCAAGTAAATCGGTTCAGCCGTTTCGGAGCCAACTCGGAACATACAAACAAACAAATAAACATAGATTGAATTTTATATATATAGAAGAAGATAGAAGGTGGAAGAGTTTGCCAAAATTTTATATCTATAGAAAATTTCGTCAACATTTTTATACCCTTCACCACTACTGTGGTACAGGGTATAATAAGTTTGTGCATTTGTATGTAACGCCAAGAAGGAGTAATCATAGACCAACCTTTTAGCATACGGATCGGCTTAGAATTAAATTCTGAGTCGATTTAGCGATGTCCGTCTGTCTGTCTGTCTGTCTGTCTGTCTGTCTGTCTGTCTGTCTGTCTGTCCGTCTGTCTGTCTGTTGAAGTAGTTTTGTGTGCAAAGTACAGCTCGCAGTTTAAGTCCGATTGTCCTAAAATTTGGTATAGTGTCCTGTTTCGGCTCAAAGACGATCCCTATTGATTTTGGAAAAAATCGGTTCAGATTTAGATATAGCTGCCATATATATTTTTCACCGATCTGGTCATAATTGGCGTGTATATTAACCGATCTTCCTCAAATTCCGTACATCCGAATATTTTATGGGTCTCGAAAAACTTGCAAAATATCAGCCAAATCGGTTCAGATTTAGATATAGCTCCCATATATAACTTTCGCCCGATTTCCACTCATTTGCCCACAGAGGCCAATTTTTAACTCCGATTTAGTTGAAATTTTGCACAGGGAGTAGAATTAGCATTGTAGCTATGTGTGCCAAATTTGGTTGAAATCGGTTCAGATTTAGATATATCTCCCATATATAGCTTTCGCCCGATTTACACTCATATGATCACAGAGGCCAATTTTTAACTCTGATTTAGTTGAAATTTTGCACAGGGAGTAGAATTAGCATTGTAGCTATGCGTGCCAAATTTGGTTGAAATCGGTTCAGATTTAGATATATCTCCCATATATAGCTTTCGCCCGATTTACACTCATATGACCACAGAGGCCAATTTTTAGCTCCGATTTAGTTGAAATTTTGCACAGGGAGTAGAATTAGCATTGTAGCTATGCGTGCCAAATTTGGTTGAAATCGGTTCAGATTTAGATATAGCTCCCATATATAGCTTTCGCCCGATTTACACTCATATGACCACAGAGGCCAATTTTTAACTCCGATTTAGTTGAAATTTTGCACTGGGAGTAGAATTAGCATTGTAGCTATGCGTGCCAAATTTGGTTGAAATCGGTTCAGATTTAGATATATCTCCCATATATATGTTTTTCTGATTTCGACAAAAATGGTCAAAATACCAACATTTTCCTTGTAAAATCGCCACTGCTTAGTCGAAAAGTTGTAAAAATGACTCTAATTTTCCTAAACTTCTAATACATATATATCGAGCGATAAATCATAAATAAACTTTTTCGAAGTTTCCTTAAAATTGCTTCAGATTTAAACGTTTCCCATATTTATACCCTTCACCACTACTGTGGTACAGGGTATAATAAGTTTGTGCATTTGTATGTAACGCCAAGAAGGAAAAGTCTGAGACCCATCGTTTAGTATACCGATCGTCTTAGAATTAAATTCTGAGTCGATTTAGCGATGTCCGTCTGTCTGTCTGTCTATCTGTCTGTCTGTCTGTCTGTCCGTCTGTCTGTCTGTCTGTTGATGTATTTTTGTGTGCAAAGTACAGCTCGCAGTTTTAGTCCGATTGTCCTAAAATTTGGTATAGGGTCCTGTTTCGGCTCAAAGACGATCCCTATTGATTTTGAAAAAAATCGGTTCAGATTTAGATATAGCTGCCATATATATTTTTCACCGATCTGTTCATAATTGGCGTGTATATCAACCGATCTTCCTCAAATTCCGTTCATCCGAATATTTTATGAGTCTCGAAAAACTTGCAAAATATCAGCCAAATCGGTTCAGATTTAGATATAGCTCCCATATATAGCTTTCGCCCGATTTAAACTCATTTGCCCACAGAGGCCAATTTTTTGCTCCGATTTAGTTGAAATTTTGCACAGGGAGTATAATTAGCATTGTAGCTATGCGTCCCAAATTTGGTTGACATCGGTTCAGATTTAGATTTAGCTCCCATATATATGTTTTTCTGATTTCGACCAACATTTTCCTTGTAAAATCGCCACTGCTTAGCCGAAAAGTTGTAAAAATGACTCTAATTTTCCTAAACTTCTAATACATATATATCGAGCGATAAATCATAAATAAACTTTTGCGAAGTTTCCTTAAAATTGCTTCAGATTTAAATGTTTCCCATATATTTTTACTAAAATTGTGTTCCACCCTAGTGCATTAGCCAACTTAAATTTTGAGTCTATAGATTTTGTAGAAGTCTATCAAATTCTGTCCAAATCGAGTGATATTTAAATGTATGTATTTGGGACAAACATTTATATATAGCCCCCAACACATTTGACGGATGTGATATGGTATCGAAAATTTAGATCTACAAAGTGGTGCAGGGTATAATATAGTCGGCCCCGCCCGACTTTAGACTTTCCTTACTTGTTGTTCTATAGAAAATGTCAACATTTTATTTCTATAGACAGTCTATCCAAAAAACAGAGGCCATTACTTTACCAGCGGACTTTTGAGTCTTTCCACGCTTCGGAGACGGTTCACCGGTCGCTGTCCACTCAGTCGACTGCCGATTGGGTTCAGGAGTGTAGTGATGGAGCCATGTTTCATCCATTGTCACATATCAACGGATAAACTCGGGTGTATTACGAGTTAACAGCTGCAAACACCGCTCAGAATCATCAACACGTTGTTGTTTTTGGTCAAAGGTGAGCTCGCGCGGCACCCATTTTGCACAGAGCTTCCGCATATCCAAATATTGATGAATGATATGACCAACACGTTCCTTTGATATCTTTAAGGCCTCTGCTATCTCGATCAACTTCATTTTACGGTCTTTAAAAATCATTTTGTGGATTTTTGTGATGTTTTCGTCGATAACCACCTCTTTCGGGCGTCCACTGCGTTCACCGTCCTTCGTGCTCATTTCACCACGCTTGAATTTTGAATACCAAGCAATTATTGTTGATTTGTCTAGGGCAGAGTCCGGAAACTAATTATCAAGCCAAGTTTTTGCTTCCACCGTATTTTTCCCCTTCAGAAAACAGTATTTTATCAAAACACGAAATTCCTTTTTTTCCATTTTTTTTACAATAACAAAAGTTGCTTCACAAAAGACGCTCTATCTCACAAACTAATTGACTTACAGACGTCAAATTTCATTTAATACTAGCGACGCCATCTATGTGTCAGACCGGGGACTTATCATCCAACCGTTAAGATTCGCCTGGCCGAACTTACTGCCGTATATACTTGATTCTTTATAACTAAACTAAATTCTTGCGATTCTGAATATCGGAACATGGGGCATTAAATTAAATTAATTACACTAGGCAACAAATAACAAACTTTTCTCTGTGAATTGTTTCTAGCATATTTTTTCTTATTGATTATGACCTACTAAACACGAAAATGATTTTTAAAAAATTTTCTGTCGATTGGTTTTCGAGATACAATTTTTTTTTTAAATTTTTGGAGGTACACTTCCAATTTTGAGCATATCTTTCGTTTTCTTTAACCTTTTTGATCTTAATACTACTCAAATTAAAGAAAAGTGAGTCGTATACAACTCATTCTCAGAAAATTTTCTAATCGGGTAAGTAGTTTGGATGTTGGCGGCTTAAAAAGGTTAAAAAACGGCGTTTTTTAGTAAAAATGTGGCAGAAAAAACCATATAAAGATTCATATAAAATATAAAATTTTACGTATAGCTGAAATTTTTACAAAGAAAATAAGCCCTTACTTAACAAAATCGAACAACAAATAGCGGAGTTATAATTTTGGTAAAAGACAGAAAAGGCCAAATCAACCCAAAAAAAAAAAACAAATGAGTAGAAACAAAAGTATAACTGTACATTTTATGCCATGGGGAAAACAGCGTTGATGCGTTGATTTGGTCTTTTCGGTCTTTTACCAAAAAATTATAAGTCCGCTATTTGTTGTTCGATTTTGTTAAGTAAGGGCTTATTTTCTTTGTAAAAATTTCAGCTATACGTAAAAAAACCAAAATTGCTGTTAGCAATTTTTTTATATTTTATATGAATCTTTATATGGTTTTTTCTGCCACATTTTTACTAAAAAAACGCCGTTTTTTAACCTTTTTAAGCCGCCAACATCCAAACTACTTACCCGATTTGAAAATTTTCTGAGAATGAGTTGTATACGACTCACTTTTCTTTAATTTGAGTAGTATTAAGATCCAAAAGGTTAAAGAAAACGAAAGATATGCTCAAAATTGGAAGTGTACCTCCAAAAATTTAAAAAAAAATTGTATCTCGAAAACCAATCGACAGAAAATTTTTTAAAAATCATTTTCGTGTTTAGTAGGTCATAATCAATAAGAAAAAATATGCTAGAAACAATTCACAAAATGGCTGTTGGCTAGTGTTATTAATCATAAGACCCTACCTATCACACTACAGCTTTTATAGTTTCCATCGGACTCTAGGTATTGGTCAAGTCTCAAGTCTCACATTTTCCCCAATGTTCCGAAATTCGGAATCGCAAATCGCTAGAATTTATTTTTCTTCTAACGAAAAATAATACATACTCTCGGACTTATATTTCATGTTAGCCTGATACCGAAACAGGCAATTGACGTCCAAATGCATTATATCTAATTATACAATTATTTTTCGAGCTTTATGGACAGATATAGATTAAGGAACATGGTTAATAGAGCCATTGAAAAGAAAACGCCAAACGGGCGAATGAACCTTTCCACAGTCTTTAGTATAGATCTGGCTGGGAGAGATAACTCAATTTTGGGCCCTTTATGCTAACTCCTTATGGAGAAAACATTTGGGAATTTTCCTCTTACAAATTGAATCATCTTTTCTCCCACTGTACTCCAACACAATTTAAATTTTAACTTTTCATTAAAGAGAACTATATTACCAAGATTTAAGTAGTAAAGTTTCAGTGTAAAGAAATTATGGCCAAACGAAAATTTTCCGATGTGCGATTCTGAATTTCGGAACATGGGGTATAGTTCATTTTTGTCTATCCATACAAAAGAAAAACAAAAACCTTATAAATATTTGAAACAATTTATTATATTAAAGACATTATTACTACTCTTTCCTACATATTCATTTTGTTGCCAACAGTATGGTGTCACATAGATGTGCAAATGACAAACAGATGGAAAGGCACCAACAACCCGACACAATGACTGACAACTTCAGAAGACGACAAATACATGCTACATTGCAGACTAGCAATTTCAACTCAACGAACGCGTTTCTAATGCAATGCCATGAAACCTACAAAGACGCAATTCAGTAGTAGTAGTAGTAGTAGCAGTACTGAACTACTTCTCTTGTCATTGTCATTCTGCAAGTGATGTACATGATGGCTTCCAGTCTCGTTGTTCTTGCTAAAGCTTTCAAAATGTGTCAAGAATGAGTTGCATTTCCAAGATGCACGCAACTAAAACTCCTTCAACATTGCTAACGTCTTAAACTTTGTTCACATCTACGAATCCTTGATTTTGGTGTCAATCTCATGGTTGTTCGTTACTGACTGATACTCTAATGCTACCAGCATAACATGGTGGGGCTGGCTGGCGAATGGGGGCGAATCATAGAAATATATCTGTGTCAGTGAAGATGGGCGTTATTACAAGAGCTTCAATATATAGAGCAGGGTTACCATTCTTTAATTTGGTTCCATGGGAAGAGTATAGCAAAATTCTTAACTGGTGCCTTAGTTATGAGCATGTAATACAAATTCAAGGAGATCTCTTAAATCCGTTTCCACAATAAAAAAAAAACTAAAACTAAACTGTTCATAGTGGAGGGAACATAAGATTCGGCCTGATCGGACGTTCAGCAATATATACTTGTTTGAATTCATTTTCGAATAGCCTTTGTCTTTTAATGAATATGCTTACATACGTGCGTTGATTACGTTAATTAAACGCAAACCATCAAAATTCACAAATAGTTGAAGCTTTCGAAAAATGACAGCTGTCAGTTGAGAAAATGAATTAATTTGTGAAAATGTAATGCATTGAACATTTGCACCCAACATTGTTGGCGTTGAGCTGAACTGAGCTGATGTAGCTCCGTTTGTTCATCGTAGATGTCATTATTGAAATTGCAAATGACAAAATGAGCACGATATGTAAAAAAAAACAAAATCGACTTGAAACCAATGGCCACAACGATTTTTATCTACCCTTTTGAGGGTTTCTCAGCTGTGGCTTTGGAAACACGGTTGCCACATTTGGTAGAATTTTACCAAAAATGGTAGCTTTTTTACTGTTTGGTAGATTGGTAGAATTCCTGATGATTTGGTAGAATTTGCAAAATGTCCCTCTCCAACTAAAAGGTACTTCACAAATTTTATAGTTTACTAGCGTAACCCGGCCCGCTTCGCTGCGCCTTCCGAAGTGTTTTTGTAGGAACATTTTGCATTAACTTAGTCAACCATATCCTTCGTGCTGAAAACAAATTCGAAAAGATTTGAATTCTTTCAAACAAATCGGACTGCTTGCTTTTTCATTTATAGATACAAATACGGCGGATATGCATTAGAGCAGTGCATGAGAACATTCATTCATAGCGCACACAACTGCACTCATGAAACGGTTCGAGAAGACTGAATAATCTTCATTGATCGAATGAATAGAATGAGAACACTGGCTTGGTCGAATCGGTTCGAATGAATGTAAATGTATGAATGAGACATGGTTTGAATCACACCCAATAATTCAGTATCGAGTGAATGTTGTTGTGACGTCACATCATTGAAGTTGTGCATTTGTTTCCATTCTCGATCGCAAGCAAACATTCTATTGCATTTGGTGAAACGGGATAATCGAGAATACTCGAACATTTAGCGGGAGTTTCGGGAATTTGCAAAGTTCTCGAGTATGTTATGACAAAAAATGGAATCATGCTTAATGAGAAAAGAAGTCATACAGTTTGTGTTTCTTTAGATATAAGTGTGTAATTAATAGTTAAGCTTATTGACGATAAAATGAGTAATTCTAACAAGGTAAATGTTTAAATTTGTTATGTTTTTATATGTAACTAGCAAAAGTAAATTTATTTTTGTATTTTTTGTCTGTTTTTTATACCATCCACCATAGGAAGGGGGTATATTAAGTTTGTCATTCCGTTTGCAATACATAGAAAATTTTATCAACATTTTATTTCTATAAAAAATTTTGTGAACATTTTATTTCAATAGAAAATTTTGTCGACATTTTATTTCTATGGAAAATTTTGTCAAAATTTTATTTCTATAGAAAAGGGAAAAATATTTTATTTCCTTTAAATACGAATGCCCTTTATTTTTTATACGAAAAAGTGAATTGGATTTTAACGATTACTTACTATAATGCCCAAAAATATCATCCCAAATGTTTCTCCTAAAAAGTAGAGCAATATTTAGTTTTGCTGTTAATACCTTTTTACATAGAAATGCAGAAGGTTTTGTCCACTTTATGTTATTTTTTTTTACTTCATACACAAGCGCCTTTCCATCAACTTACAACTAAACAAACGTACAATACATATAAAAGTTGTTGTTATTGTTACTACGTGAGGGCAAAAAAAGATTCGAAATCCTCGATTCATTCACTTTGTTTTCGAAAACAATTTGACTCGTTGTGTTTGATCCCGAAGACTGAAGTTGTTTGATTGATCGTTTCATACAACACAAACGAGAACGAGTTATGGTTGTATTCGAACTTACAAACATCGGTCCAAACGGGAACGACTAAAAATCTCTACCTTACTTGTTGGGCTTCGAGATGTTCTCGAACACAAAAATATATGACCGATGCAATGCTCTAATATGCATATATAAAACGGTTCGTCTTAAAAAATGTCGGGGAGAGGGTGTACCCTTTCCTCAAAATTTTTTAAATAATGTTCTGTATTCAAGTAGTTGGAAAATCTTCTATATTTCTTGTGAATTTTAAGTGTGGAAATGTATCCTTCTCCTCAACATATCTGAAAATTATATTATAATAACATAACATACACAGAATTACTGTTTCCAATTCAATAAATCGGAAAAAGCAAAAGTAGTAAAAAATTTTACCACATTAACATTTGATAAAATGTGGGAAAATGATGCACCCTCTACGTTGGCGGCCAATTTCATGTAAATTTAAGTTCTTTACTAAAAAGAAGTCTGGCAGAAGTCTGTGCAAAAATCATTAAATTATGTTTAAATTTTGCTCTATTGTTTTAAAGGGACGTCACTTTCCCCGATACAATATCGACAAACACCGTAGTGAATAGCACCCCTAACCTTCCCTGAGAATTCTTGAAACTTTCCTTCAAGTGTGGGGCAAGGAAGGTTGCCCCTTCGTTCATAACCTTCCCCCACCGTCTTTGTAAATTTCAAGAAAACTTAAGAATTTCCCCCTCGACCAAATGTCGAAAAGTGATGTAGGGTACCTTTTGTAAACGTCTCAGAAAATGTCAAGCAAATTATAAGCCTAAAGGGGCGGCCACTCTTTCGTCCAAATATCACAAAATCAGGTATCAACTATTAATATCGTAACCTCTCCCCAGTCCCGTGTAAATTTCAAGTAACTCGGTAAAGTTAAATTGTTTCTCTGTATGTACTTAAGAGAAGCGGATGTCTCCCTATGCCCTTTTATTTTTATTAAAAAATCAGGAACCTGATATAAATTTCATAAGCTCACCCATTTTTTCCGTAAAATTTCAGTCGGGGGAGTTTAGTTTTGTTTTCACTGTACTTTAAAAAAAGTCGGGCAAAGGGGTGGTCCCCCTCCCCGACCAAATATCGAAAAATAATGTAGCTGATTTTTGTCTAGATGCCAACCCCAACATTCAATGAAAATTTCAAGCAAATCGCATAATTTTGTTCCAAGTTTAAAAAAGTAGGGCAAGGGGGAGGTCCCCCTCCCCGACCACATATGAAATCATCAGGTACCCCATATTAATTCCATGACCTCACCGCATGTTCTCTGTAAATCTCAAATAATTTAGAGAATTTTAGTTTTTTCACTGGACATTAAAAAAAATCGAACAAAGGGGAGATCCCCCTCCGCCACCAAATATCGAAATATAAAGTAGCGGATCTTTATCTAGATGCCAACCCCAACCTTCAATGAAAATTTCAAGCAAATCGGTCAACTTTGGTTCAATTTTCAAAAAGTCGGACAAAGGGGAGGTCCCCCTCCGCGACCAGGTGTCCAAAAATGAGGTACCCTATTTGCACCACATGAACGCCCCCTACGATCTCTGAAAGTTTCAAGTAAATCGGTTCAGCCGTTTCGGAGCCAACTCGGTACATACAAACAAACAAACAAATAAACAAACATAGATTGAATTTTATATATATTTTATAGTTTATAGTTACAAAATTTTGACAAATTTTTCTATAGAAATAAAAATTTCTATAGAAATAAAATTTTGACAAAATTTTCTATAGAAATAAAGTTTTGAAAAAATTTTCTACAGAAATAAAATTTTGAGAAAATTTTCTATAGAAATAAAATTTTGAGAAAATTTTCTATAGAAATAAAATTTTGACAAAATTTTGTTTAGAAATAAAATTTTGACAAACTTTTGTTTAGAAATAAAATTTTGACAAAATTTTCTAGAGGAATTAAATTTTGACAACATTTTTTTGAAAAATAAAATTTTGACAAAATTTTTGTGAGAAATAACATTTTGACAAAATTTTTTTAAGATATAAAATTTTGAGAACATTTTTCACAAAATAAAATTTTGACAAATGTTTGTATAGAAATAAAATTTTGACAATTTTTTTACGCAAATAACACACTTTTTACAAAAATAAAAATTTGACAAAACTTTCTATAGAAATAAAATTTTGTAAAAATTTTCTATAAAAATAATATGTTGACAAACATTTTCTATAGAAAGAAAATTTTGACAAAATAAAATTTTGAAAAAATTTTCTATAGAAATAAAGTTTTGAAAAAATTTTCTACAGAAATAAAATTTTGAGAAAATTCTCTATAGAAATAATTTTTTTTTTTAAATTTTCTATGGAAAGAAACTTTTGGCAAAATTTTCTATAGAAATAAAATGTTGGCAAAATTTTGTTTAGAAATAAAATTTTGGCAACATTTTGTTTAGAAATAAAATTAACTATATTTTCTATACATTTTGACAAAAATTTTTTTTGGGAAATAAAATTTTGACAAAATTTTTTATAGAAAAAATTTTTATTGTTGTTTTTTGATCTCAGCTTAAAGCTACACTTGTAGTTTAGTCAATGCATGGTTTTAAGCTGAGATCAAAAAACAACAATAATGATTGAAGAGAAACCAACAATAACAAACAAAACGAATGAAGATAGAGGAAGCACGCTCAAAAACAAACCCGTCCAACTAGTTACATTCAAATCGATGATTTAAGTTTGGCAAAGGAAAAGAGACATGCTTGCAAATTTGTTTAGGCAGTAGCCGACTATCAAACCTTTTTTCGGAAGGTTCAAGTGTAGTTCACTTTGGGTTTATTTATTCCGAATTTATTCCGATAATTGGTTGATAGTTTTGCTGCAAGTAGAGGATTCTGATGAGGAATGTGGTAATTCCGAAACAGCTGTACATCCGACCATCTTGCAGTTTATAGGGCTTTGCCCAAATAAATTTGACAAACATACTTTTCCTCTGTTGGCTACACTTGTAGTTTAGTCAATGCATGGTTTTAAGCTGAGATCAAAAAACAACAATAATGATTGAAGAGAAACCAACAATAACAAACAAATTGAATGAAATAAAATTTTCACAAAATTAACATAACATTTTGACAAAAATTTTTACAAAATAAAATTTTGACAAAACTATACAAAAAACATTTTGAAAAATTTTTTTACAGAAATAAAATTTTGACAACATTTTCTATACAAATAAATTTTCGACAAAGTATTCTACAGAAATAAAAATTTGACAAAATATTCTATAGAAAAAAATTTGACAAACTTTTCTATAGAAATAAAATTTTGACAAAATTCTCAATAGAAATAAAATTTTGACAAAGTTTTCTATAGAAATAAAATTTTGAAAAAATTTTCTGTAGCAACCAAGTTTTGACAACATTTTCTATAGAAATAAAATTTTGACAAAATTTTCCAAAGAAGATAAAATTTTTTTTACAAAGATAAAATTTTGACAAAATTTTTTACAGAAATAAAATTTTGACAAAATTTTGTACAAAAATAAAATTTCGACAAAATATTCTATAGAACTAAAATAATGACAAAATTTTCTATAGAAATAAAATTTTTTAAAAATTTTCTATAGAAATCAAATTTTGATAAAGTTTTCTATAGAAATAAAATGTTGACAAAACTTTCTATGAAAATAAAACTTTTGTTGTTGACAAATTTTCTAGAGAAATAAAATTTTGATAAAATTTTTATAGAAATAAAATTTCGGCTAAATTTTCTAGAGAAAGCATTGTTTCTAGAGGAATTAAATTTTGAGAAATACAATTTTAACAAAATTGTCTATAGAACTAACCTTTTGAAAATTATTTTACAGAAAAAAATTTTGACAAAAGTTTTTATAGAAATAATAATTTTGCAAAATTTTCTCTAGATATAAAATTTTGACAAAATTGTTTACAGAAATAAGATTTTGACAAAATTTTAGACAAAATGTTCTATAGAATGAAATTTTGACAAAATTTTCACTTGAGGGCCAAGACTAGGGGAGAAGCAAGTCAAATAGTTAAACAATTTTCTCTCACTGATGACAATTTTGGACTAGCGTGGGAGGCATTGAGGCAAAGATATGAAAATAAGCGCATACTTGTCAATCATCAGTTAAAGAAAATTTTTGAAATGGAGCGAGTAGGTACTGAAAAGGGGAAGGCGTTAAGAAACTTACAATACACTGTAAATAATTGTCTTTCAGTTCTCAAGACTTACAACATTTCTGTGATTTCCTGGGATCCTATTCTGGTATTTTGGGTGTCTTCGAAATTACCTGACGAGACTTTGTCTGCTTGGGAAAATTCTCTTGAAGATCACAAACAAATGCCATCTTGGGAACAATTAGATGAATTTATATCTAGAAGGCTGAACATGTTGGAATCCATTTCAGATATTAGGAAACCTTATGGTTCAGCGCAAAATTCTCAAAAAACCCAAAACTACTATACGAAGACCGAAAATAGTTTCAAACCTTGTAAGATCTGCAGGCAAAATCATGCTTTACGAGCATGTATTAAATTCAAGTCTTGGACTATTTCTGAACGACGAAAATTTGTTAATACGAATAAAATATGTGAAAACTGTTTGTCTTACGGACATATTGCTCAAAACTGTCAAAGTGACAGACACTGCCAAAAATGTCAACAATCCCATCATACTTTACTACATTATGATTCTAGTAACGCTAGAAATCGGGATTTAGCTCAAATTGATCAACAAGTTTCAACTTATCATATTGATGCACAATATACTGATCAGCCATCTACTTCGGCTGCTGCATATGATAATTCTATTTCACACGTTCAATCGAACTTTGTTACTTCTGGTGATTGTACTGTTTTACCGACAGCCCTTATCGATTTGGAACATTTGGGAACAAACTTTACAATTAGGGTTTTCATTGACCAGGGATCCCAGGAATCGTTCATCTCGAGCAGAGTTGCAAATAGATATTCAATACCGACAAGAAAGGCGTTTACGACGATCTCAGGCCTTGGAGGTACAGTTTTAGAAAACTCGTCAAAAATTTGCGATATAATTTTGAAATCTCGAAAGTCTGAGTTTAAATTGAAGGCGACGGCAATTGTTATATCAAGTATGAATCATTTAATGCCGACTTCTCCTACTTGCATTTCTGATTGGTCAAAATTGAAAACTATGGAATTAGCTGATCCATACTTCTACCGACCTGGACAAATTGATATGTTACTGGGAAGTGATATTCTTCCATTTATTTTGAAGTCTGGTGTTCGCCAAAATGTGTCTGGGAATCTCTTAGCACAAGAAACTGAGTTTGGATGGATTTTGAGTGGTCCGCCAAGAGCTCGGTCGGTTTCAACATTTGCAAATTTTGTGACTAGTTCTGACACTTTGAATGAGGAGTTGAAAAAGTTCTGGGAACTTGAAGAAGTTACTTCAATGAAACCTCTATCTGACAATGACGTTTGGTGCGAAAATTTCTATAAAGAGAATACTGTTCGGCAATCTGATGGAAAATATGTCGTTCGCTTACCATTTCGACATGATCTTCCTCCCAACATAGCTCTTGGCTCGTCAAGAAGAGCAGCTATGGGTCAATTTCTTCATCTGGAAAAAACTTTAAGGAAATCGCCTGATCTTGAAACTGAATATTCAAAAGTTCTCTCTGAATACTTGGATCTTGACCACATGGAGCCTTGTAGCTCCTTGGAAGTCTGCAACAACGCAGGTTATAGTTCCTATTATCTTCCTCATCACGCTGTAGTGAAACCAGAACGCACTTCTACAAAAGTCAGAGTTGTTTTTAATGCCTCGAAAAAATCGTCGTCTGGATTTTCTTTAAATGATATCTTGCATACTGGGCCAATACTGCAAAATGATCTGATGAGTGTAATACTACGTTGGCGTTTCTTTCGATATGTTTTTAATGGCGACATTCAAAAAATGTATCGCCAAATTTATGTTCATGAAAATGATAGGCAATATCAGCGAATTCTTTTCCGAAATTCTGAAACTGAATTGGTTCAAGACTATTGCTTGAAAACTGTAACCTTTGGGGTAAACTGTGCTCCATACCTAGCAATCAGGACTTTACTACAACTGAGTGAAGATGGAAAAGCAACGCATCCTACAGCATCGTCTATTTTACAAAATCAGATTTATGTTGACGATATATTGTCTGGAAGTCACACTATTACTGAAACAAAATATCATCTGCGTCAACTGATTGATTTACTTGATTCAGCTGGATTTCCATTAAAAAAACTTACAGCGAACCATCCAGAAATTCTTGAACAAATGGCCCCCGAAGATCTCCTAAGAGAAGATTTTTTGAAACTTGAAGACGCTAGCGATACGAAAACATTAGGCATTAGATGGAATGCTATGACTGACTCATTCCACTATCAGGTGTCCAATATTTCTGTACCATCCCCTCCTTTAACGAAAAGAAAAATTTTGTCGATAATTGCAAAGATATTTGACCCAGCTGGCTGGTTGGCACCGATAATTGTCGTAGCTAAAGTACTTATGCAACAACTTTGGATTGATGGGACTGATTGGGACGAAGAAGTTAAACCACATTCTTTCGAAAAATATAATTTCTTTATATCAAATCTCCCAAACATTGAAAATATCAAGATTCCGCGCTGGTTAAATTATTCACTTGGAAATCAAATACAAATTCACGGATTTTGCGACGCCTCAGAAAAGGCGTACTGCGCATGTCTTTATATCTGTACCAAATCAACTGATAATACTGTTACATCAAATTTACTTGTATCAAAAAGCAAAGTGGCTCCATTGAAAACTGTAAGCTTGCCTAGATTGGAGCTATGTGGAGCCGCACTGTTATCTAAACTTTTGAGAACTGTCTGTAAAAATTTGAGCCTCACTGTTTCTGATATTTTTCTGTGGACTGATTCTACTATTACTTTGGCATGGCTGGACAAACCACCGTTTCACTGGAAGACTTTTGTTGCCAATAAAGTTTCTGAAATTCTTGAAAATGTTGGAAATGCTACCTGGAGACATGTCTCGTCTAACGAAAATCCTGCGGACATTGGTACTCGGGGTTGCACAGCATCAGAACTGAATGATAACTCATTATGGTGGCATGGTCCAAAATGGCTGACCAGTCCCTCTGAATTATGGCCTAAATCTATTACATTTAAAGAACCTAGTCTTGAACGGAAAATCGTAACTTTTCATACTGACACTCAGATTGGAAATATTCTAGATCGATTTTCATCTTTTGATCGAGCGCTACGCGTGTTATGCTACATGTATAGATTTGTAAGCAAATGTAGGAAGATAAGGATTCCAGAAATGAATACTGATTCTATTACCAAGGAAGAAATAAAATTTGTAAAATTTAATCTGATACGACAAGCTCAACGCAAATATTATTCAACTGAATATAATGCTATTGAAACTCACATGCCCATTAATTCTAAAAGTAGATTACTTGCACTGAATCCGAAACTTGATGAAAACGGATTATTACGAGTGAATGGTCGACTATCTAAATCTGATCTAAGTTATAACGAACGATTTCCGATAATCTTACCTGAAAAATCCAGATTTTGCAAACTATTTGTCGAATATACTCATAAACTGTTACTGCATTCTGAGCATCAAGTGATGTTACGAGCCATTCGCCAAGAATTTTACATCATACGTTTGAAAAGTATTATAAGACACTGTATAAGAAACTGTCGCACCTGCACTATATATAAAAGTAAAATTCGCACACAAATAATGTCTTCATTGCCAACTGAAAGATGCACCTTTTCTTTGCCCTTTACACATACTGGCGTTGATTTCGCAGGCCCTTTTGAAATAAAAACCTCGCGTCTTAGAAACGCCAAATTACAAAAGGGATATGCGGCCATCTTCGTATGTATGTCAACTCGCGCTGTTCACCTGGAAGCCTGTTCAGAACTTACAACGGAGGCTTTCCTTTCTACTTTTAATCGATTTACAGGGCGTAGAGGATTTCCAAGCAAAATGTTTTCTGATAATGGCACCAATTTCGTTGGTGCAAGTAGAGCACTGGCCACAGAATATAAGATATTTTTGAAAAATGCACAGAAGTCGATATCTGAAAAGTATAATCTGCATGGGTTTTCTTGGCACTTCATTCCACCGCACGCACCACACATGGGAGGATTGTGGGAGTCGGCAGTGAAGAGCATGAAGAGTCATTTGCGTAAAGTAGCTTGTAATTTGAAATTTACTTTCGAAGAATTCTCCACATTACTTGTTCGCATTGAGAGCATCTTGAATTCTCGACCTCTTTCACCTATCAGTGAGGATCCCTTTGAACTGAACCCACTCACACCTGGTCATTTATTGCGAGGATCTGCTATAATCGCAGTACCTGAGGAATATTCTGACAATTTGAATCTTTTAAATCGCTGGCAACGTCTGAAAACTTTGCAAATGCAATTTGCGAAGCGTTGGAAATCAGAATATCTTCTTGAACTGCAAAGACGATACAAATGGAAGACTGTGCAGAAAAATCTGAAAGAAAATGACTTTGTTATTGTGAAAGAAGATAATCTTCCACCAACTGAATGGTGTCTAGGTAGAGTGATAAAAGTTTTTTCTGGTACTGATTCTAAAATTCGTGTTGCGGAAATTCGAACAAAAAATGGTACTGTAGTCCGTCCACTAGTTAAACTGTGTATACTGCCTGCTTAGTTTTCAGTTCTATCCGTTCACACATTAAATAAGTCTTACATATTTTAGCCACACATCTACCTCACCAAAATGTCGCATTTGCCAAGAGAGGCACTTCTTGAAGTTTTGTCCCAGATTCCTAGGAATGCCAGTCCCCGAGAGACGTGAAGTGATTCGTACTAGAGGATTTTGTTACAATTGCCTGTGCACCGGTCATACTCGTGAATGGTGTAGGTCAAGAGGAAGGTGTCTTGTATGCCAGAAAGGCCATCACACATTGGTACACGTGGACCAACAACCGACTCCAGCGTCTTCACATAAACGCCACCAATATAACAAACCAAAAGCTTCCGGAAACTCCACTCGACGCAACGACCGCCAATCCCGACATAAAGAAACAATTGTCAATCGCCGCCAACGTTCTCATTTCAACGAACGGCTAAGTCAGCGACGGAGAACGCATGTTTTCTTGCCAACGGCGTTGGCGCGTGCTGTTACCTCGAAGGGTCCGGCAAAGGTCCGTTTACTTTTAAGCTCAGGTCTGGCTGAAACTTTGGCTCTTCCGTCATTGGTCGATCGACTACGGCTTCACACCACAAAGCGTAACCACCAAGATTACTGTACCGTGAATCTAGAATCTTACCATGATCCGTTAATAAAAATACAAATGACTTGCCGAATTCAATCGAGTTTCCCCACCGCTCTACCGAAGTGTACTAATGAACCAAAGCTACGCAACATATATACTCACCTCACCGATCTGGCAGACCCTCACTACTATCAGCCCACGGATATAGAAATACTAGTCGGCAATGACCAGCTCCCTAAAATTTTGCGAGCTGGACTTATTCAGACCTCGTCCAATATGCCGATAGCACAAAGCACCATCTTTGGATGGACGATTTCTGGGGCTCATCAGTATTAAAGTTGCACTCCTGCAAGGCGGCCGGAATGTTGAATCTAGTTCAACAATTTTACTATTTTTTATTAAAAATAATGAATTACTTAATGAATTATGAACTAAAATATTATGAATTATCTTTTCTATTTATTATGAATATCCATAAGAATAACTTGAATATCCTTTGAATTTGAATTGTTTCCATATATCAAACATTTATTCTTATCAACTATCGATAACTGCTCTAACGAGATATACACAGTCTCACATAAGTTTACATACCCTTGAGGTTTTTACCTTATAACTAAACATATTTCTTGTTGTTGTTTATAATCAAGACTAAAAAAATCTTCTTGAAAAATGACAAATACTTTGTTTTTCAAATTAGTTTACAAAATGTAAATCATATATATGCATATTTTATTATATTTTATTAATTAAAGAAAATACAATTTCTTAAACGGTATGTAAACTTGTGTAAGACTGTGTAGATTGTCACCATATTTGAATTAAGTAGCTTTTCACTCAATTTTACAACAACGCCTGCGCGCGAACCTTTTATACTTCACTTGTACATCTTCATCGAAGACGGTAAGAAGCATAATCGTGAGCACCAGCAATAAATCTGAATATTGAATCTGAAACTTGGTTTTTTTTCTGTTCCTTTATTTTTTGGTTACTGATCTTGGCTTCTGCTTTAACAACTCTGGGAGTTTACCATTATTAACTACAGTCCACTTTTAGAAATTACTCCCACGTTTGTTCAGAAAATAAAACTTTGACAAAAATTTCTTTAGAAATAAAATGTTGACAAAATTTTCTAGCGAAATAAAATGTTGATAAAATTTTTATAGAAATAAACTTTCGACAAATTTTCTAGAGAAATTAATGTTTCTGGAGGAATTAAATATTGACAAAATTTTTTTGAGAAATAAAATGTTAACAACATTTTCTATAGAAATAAAATTTGCAAAATTTTCTATAGAAATAAAATTTTGACAAAAGTTTTTATGGAAATAACATTTTGCAAAATTTTCTATAGAAATAAAAATTTGACAAAATTTTCTATAGAAATAAAATTTTGACAATATTTTCTGTAGAAAAAAAAATTTGGCAAAATTTTCTAGAGAAATTAAATTTTTTTATTTTGACAATTGTATTTTGAAAAATTATTTTTGGGAAATAATATTTTGACAAAGTTTTCTATAGAAATAACTTCTTGACAAAATTTTTTATAGAAATAACTTTTTGGCAGAATATTCTACAGAAATAACAAGTATATACAGCAGTAAGATCGACCGGGCCGAATCTTAGATACCCACCACCAAGAATCAAATATAATAGTTTACTTTGAAAACTCTTCGTCGTAGCGGTTTACTTGTTAATATATATAGAATTTTAGGGGGTTTGATGACAAATTTTCTAACAGGTAAATCAATTCAACCAGTACGCTTCCCGAAGAAAAAAATTAAAGATTCTTCCAATGAAGACTAGATCAGTTCTGGATTTATGAGAACCAATTTTGTTTGAGTTTTAGAAAATCATAAACATATCGTGTATATGATGAAATATCACCTTGATTTAAAATCTTAAGTCTGTAGGTTTTTTTCCGCCATTATTTAAATGAATGTGATGAGTAAAATCTGGAAATTTTACTTTTAGTTTCAAGCAATTTTCATGATCAGTGCGACTGCTATACTCTGAAAGAAGTGTTTTCCTTTCCGAGGAACGAAATTTTAGACAACCAAAGTTTTCTTTTGACGCAAATTTTAGAGACAAGCGTTGGAGAATTTCATTTGTCTAAAATTTCATCCCGGAGGAAAATATTTTTTCTTTGGGTGTACCCTCAAGAAGTTAAATCGGTCTATATTATGCCTTACCAAATGGACTGGTAATAATAAATGCGATACAGATTTTTGGGTCGACACACACCATATTTATTTATTTATTGCTTTTTTTGTGGCGCTAGTACAACAACACCCAGTGAAGGAATATGATCATCTCAAACATGTTTCAAGAGCAAAATGTTATTTTTGGATGGTGACCATGTACCATGTTTGTAGCAAAAATGTTGTTTTCTCGCCAAACATAACATACTTTCCGAAAGCAGATATATAATTTCCGAGAAAATAACATGGTTGCAGCGAACATGTTACATGGTCACCATCCAAAAATAACATTTTGCTCTTGAAACATGTTTGAGGTGATCATATTCCTTCTCTGGGTGAAGATTTTATATCTTATAATTTACAGTACTAGCTTAATTTTGATAAATCAATTCAATATTAATATCAGAAAATAATATTCTAATACAAAGTATTTTAATAAAGTAATAAAAAAAAATATTAATTAATTTAAGGACATATATCAAAATAATATTAAGATAGAAATGTGAAAATTTCGTTTTTAAATATTTTAATATTGCTAATAGTTTGTATCCGAGGTGGTAATGAGTTCCAAATACGGTAACTGTGTATAGCTGTATATATTAGACGGCTGCTTCGTATAAATTATTTTGTGGAGTAATATGAGGCATTTCACTCTCAGTAAATTTTCAAACGTTATATTAAAAATTCTGTATGCTGATTCTGAGATCCTATCTTGGCGACCCTTGTTGAAAATATATCTTGCAATATTATTATATTCGGCTTACCTATTTGTGGTCAGCCGGATTCTAGAAGTCCTAGAAATAAATTCGGGAGGAAGGTCTGTATGGGGGCTATACCAAAACATGAACCAATACTCACCACCTCTTAATGTTCCTCAAATACCTCTAGAATTCCACTTTCAAACAAATTGGGTGAAAACTACGAATTTTAGAAGCCCAAGAAGAAAAATCGGGAGATCAGTCTATATAGGGCCAATACCGTAACATGGACCGATACGGACGATTTTTGACACACCTATGTATGGTCCTAAGATACCTCTAGATTTCTAATTTCCGGCAAATTGGATAAAAAGTACGGATTCTAGAAGCCCAAGGTTAGGTTAGGTTAGGTGGCACCCCGATGTATCAGGCTCACTTAGACTATTCAGTCCATTGTGATACCACATTGGTGAACTTCTCTCTTATCACTGAGTGCTGCCCGATTCCATGTTAAGCTCAATGACAAGGGACCTCCTTTTTATAGCCGAGTCCGAACGGCGTTCCACATTGCAGTGATACCACTTAGAGAAGCTTTGAAACCCTCAGAAATGTCACCAGCATTACTGCGGTGGGATAATCCACCGCTGAAAAATGTTTTGGTGTTCGGTCGAAGCAGGAATCGAACCCACGACCTTGTGTATGCAAGGCGGGCATGCTAACCATTGCACCACTGTGGCTCCCAAGCACGGTGAAGCCCAAGAAATTAAATATATGGGGCTATACCAAAACATGGACCAATAGGCACCATTTGCGAAACACCTATGTGTGATCGGCTAGAAGATATAGTCTCTAGACGCCCAAGAAGTAAAATCGGGAGATCGGTCTATATGGGGGCTATACCAAAAAATGGACCGATACGGACCATTTTCGACACACCTCTTTATGGTCCTAAAATACCTCTAGATTTTCCATTTCAGGCAAATCGGATAGCAAATTCTGTTTCTAGACGCCCAAGAAGCAAAAGCGGGAGATCGGTCTATAAGGGGGCTATACCAAAACACAGACCTTTTTATGGTCATCAAGTACCTCTAGATTTCAGCGAATTGGATAAAAACTACGGTTTTTATAAGCCCAAGACCCCAAATCGGTAAGTCGGTTTATATGGGGACTGTAGCCCATCTTCGAACTTGACCTGCCTGCAAACAAAACACGAATCTGTGCCAAATTTCAGGACGATAGCGCCATTATTGAAGGCTGTAGCGCGATTACAACAGACAGACAGACGGGCATGCTAATATCGTCTTAGAATTTCTCCCTGATCAAGAATATATATTCCTTATATAGTCGCAAATCGATGTTTCTATATGTTACACACGGAATGACAAACTTATTATACCTCCATCTCCATTCTATGGTGGTGGGTATACAAATTTGACAATATTCTATATCAATAAAATTTTGACAAAATTTTCTATAGAAATAAAATTTTTACAAAATTTTCTGTATCGTCATCTTCTGTGTGACACTGTTCCACAATGTGTCGCAGGATATAATGAACTTCTGTAGGCCTTAGTATTATCCCGTTACAAATGTTATGACAAAATGGATATGCCTGTTATAATCCATTGTTGGCCTACACAATTGCAAATGTCAACCAGCTCACTCGGTATTTTGACACTATTGAAATTCCTTTCTGCATAGTGGAATGTTGTGCGTGTCATTATTGCGTTGGGTCGTCGTTCACTTTTGCTGCTGTCACATTTAAATCCCTGTCATAAATTACATTGTCATATCAGGTTTAAAATTATTTGTCAAACTGTACTTTTGTGACATGAAATTTATGACAATTGCAAATGACGATGAATGACAGTAATATGCCATCATCGTCATCATCATATCAAAAACCATTAAAACCTTCATTCATTCATTGCAATCGCATTCATACAATCACACATATATGCCAATTTCACATACACACACCAAATGCAACAAAATAGTTGCCACCCGCCCTATCCGTCGTAACCTCTTGTGCTACGACAATCAAACCGCATAATGGGAAAAGGGTGCCTCAAAAGAGGAGTATGTAGGGACTGCCATATCCTCCATTCACTGTTGCTGCTTATTGACTTGCAGCTTTGCGTAAATATTCTTCTTCGCCAATAATCATCCACAACTGACAAGCATTTGATAATATTTTGCTTTTTTGCATATACGTAGATGTGCATGTGTGTGTATGCGTGTAGCAATGATATTTGCCTGGCATGTATGTGTGTGGGTGATATCCTTTATAACCCTTTTGGCAGAGACTTATACCATGGTCAGAGGCTATTTTATGGATCACACTTAAGGTGGACAAATCGACGCATAACATGTCCTTGATATCGTTGAAGTGACCACAATATCGCATTAAATTTAACTCAAATTGACAGAATGCAGAACAGTGGTGTGAACTGTTTGAGAACACAGCTGACTTGTATAAATCAACTCAATCATGTAGGGAGAATAGAATTAGTATGGATCACACATTGAATAATAGAAATTGAACAGTATTTACTAAAGTCAAACGGCATTTACAGCCCACATTCGCTCTAAATCTTTTGAAAATTTCCATTGTTATACAACAGGATAGGTTTAAAGTTCCTCTACCAGGAGGTTCCGGAAATCAAAACTGGGGATTGGCGCTATATCTAAAAGTTTCGCGATATGGCCATTTGCACCTCTACCATCCGCCACCACTTTGGATATTCACTCCATTACGGTGAAATTCTCTAACTGACTGAGTGGTGTACGATTTATTATCTAGCTCACTGATAACACCGGAAAAAATCCGTAGTTAAATTAATTAATTATTTTTACTGCAACAAAACCATTTGAACACACTGTTAGTAAATAAATATGGGAAACATTTAAATCTGAAGTAATTTTTATGCAACTTTGCAAAAGTGTATCTATGATTTATCGGTCGATACACGGACGAAAAAGACTGTTTTTCATATGTTTGGGTGTAAAAATTATATGTTTGGAACTCAAATTTTTTAACACAATATTTTTGAGTGCAAGCATATAATGTTCATAAACTAGCATAACATGTTTGGGATATATATGTCAATATGTTAGAACATATTATGTTTGTGACATAAAATGTTTGTAAATATAATATGCTAAGATGCAATCATATATTAATTTGGAAATAGCCTATAAACATATATGTGTTTACAAAGAGAGATCTAGAGAGTATGCTGCAAGTAAAATAATGGAGGTAACCAATTGGCACCTTTAAAATATATCCACACAATAAAAATTCCATCAAAATTTTTTACTGCCAAGGTGAAACATAATAAGGTGAAACACAATACAGTCGAAGCTCTGTTTAACGAATATCCCATTTAGCGAAAATCCAATTTAACGAACGTCAAAATTCTTAACATTGAGTATTCTAAATAACGAACAATTGAACAAAATTTACGTTCGATTTAACGAAAAGGCTTTTAATCTTAAGAAAATAAACAACAAAAAATCAGCAATATTTGACGATTGTGAGAATGGCTTAAGTCCTTAGGAAATGTCCATAAAGTACGGCATTCCCAAGATATTTAGATTCCATTAAAATGTTTGAAAACACATATTCAATGGTCGGGTAACTGGTAAAGTTAGGTTAGATAGAGTGGCGCAGCTTCGCTACGGGAAATGGATCTACAACAGAGCCGGTACAGGACTACTCCCTGGTGTGAATAGACCAGTCCCAGTTCTGGCCGAAACGTATGGAAGGGACCGGTCACACGGGTTTGTCATTGACGTGGATAAATTTACACTGCAGGCCACGGATTGGACTCATTCCAAACTACATGACCTGGGGCAAGCCCTTAGGTACCGGTATTATTTTGATCATCCAAATTGCACCAGAAAGAAAAACTTTTAGATCAAATCAAATTTTAAAATAAAGAGAGTATAGAAATCAATAAAATATGTGCAAATTTAAAAACTACGCAAACTCGAGCACTGGTACTAGTCCTGTGGACAAGTGGTGAATTATTCTCTTAATAATGGAAGCTACCCGATTCTATATTTAGCCCAATAACAAGGAACCTTCGTCTTATAGCTGAATAGAAACTATAAAATACACAGGAATGTCAACATCATTAGTGAGAGGGATAAACTACCGCTGAAAAACTTTTTTGGTGCTCGGTCGAAACGGCAATCTAGCGTTGAGAGTACATCTATGCCGGCAGGAGCAGCAGAGTAATGGTGTATGTAGGACGTTTTAGGAAGATGTTACTATGAACACTACCTATGCCTGGCCCATCTTGAAACCGGGGACTGGAAACAAATTAGGCAATTCGTCTAAGAAGTTAACATCACACAAATTATGACATGGGTGTAAAATAACCTAGATATATCAAGTTCATCAGGATTATTTAAAGTATTATTTTTTAAGTGTCTCTGTGCTTGAATTTTTTCAAATGATTATGAATTTTTACTCATCTGGTAAAAAAAACTACGATTTTCAATAAAAGTTAATATTTAATATTCCCGTTCGATTTAACGAATTTTTCTAAATAACGAAAGGGCCTGACAATATATCGTTCGTTAAACCGAGCTTCGACTGTATTTTGTTTGCACCAATCCTGAAAATATATATGCTTTAAGCAAAATGTGTTTGAGGGTGTAGATATGTATTAGAAGTATAAGGAAATTGTAGACATTTTTACAAGTTTCGACGTAGCAGTGGCGATTTTACATGGACAAAGTTGATATTTCAAGTTGATATGAAGTCAACGTCAAGATATAAATGTCCCGATAAGTTACCATTTATTGTAAACGAGCCCTTATTATACCCTCCACCATAGGACTTTGGTAACTTTGGTATTTCATATGTAACACATCGATATATATATATATATATATATATATATATATATATATATATATATATATATATATATATATATATATATATATATATATATATATATATATATATATATATATATATATATATATATATATATATATATATATATATATATATATATATATATATATATATATATATATATATATATATATATATATATATATATATATATATATATATACTTTATGGGGTCTTAGGGCAATATTTCGATGTGTTACATATGAAATACCAAAGTTACCAAAGTCCTATGGTGGAGGGTATAATAAGGGCTCGTTTACAATAAATGGTAACTTATCGGGACATTTATATCTTCACGTTGACTTCATATCAACTTGAAATATCAACTTTGTCCATGTAAAATCGCCACTGCTACGTCGAAACTTGTATAGTGGTGAAATTCTAAGTCGATTTAAGCATGCCCCTCCGTCTGTTCAAGCTAACTTCCGAGCGAAACCAGCTATCGACTTGAAACTTTGTACAAGTAGTTGTTATTGATTTAGGTCGGATGGTATTGCAAATCGGCCATATTGGACCACTTTTACGTATAGCCCCCATATAAACCTACCCCCACATTTTGGTTTGCGGAGCCTCTTGCAGAAGAAAAGTTCATCCGATCCGGTTAAACTTTGGTACGTGGTGTAAGCATATGGTCTCTCACAACCATGCAAAAATTGGTCCATATCGGTTCATAATTATATATAGCCCCCATATAAACCGATCCCCATATTTGAACACCGGAGCCTCTGGGAAGCGCAAATTTCATCCGATCCGATTGAAATTTGGTAGGTGGTGTATGTATACGGTCTCTCACAACCATTCAAAAAATGGTCCATATCGGTTCATAAATATTCATAGCGCCCATTTAAACCGATCCCCAGATTTGAACTCTGGAGCCTCTTGAAAGGGCAAATTTCATCCGATCCGGTTAAACTTTGGTACGTGGTGTAAGCATATGGTCTCTCACAACCATGCAAAAATTGGTCCATATCGGTTCATAATTATATATAGCCCCCATATAAACCGATCCCCATATTTGAACTCCGGAGCCTCTGGGAAGCGCAAATTTCATCCGATCCGATTGAAATTTGGGAGGTGGTGTATGTATATGGTCTCTCACAACCATGCAAAAAATGGTCCATATCGGTTCATAAATATATATAGCCCCCATTTAAACCGGTTCCCAGATTTGACCTCCAGAGCCTTTTGGAGAAGCAAACTTCATCCGATCCGGTTGAAATTTGGTGCGTGATAGAAGTATATAGTCTCTAATGACCATGCGAAAAGTGCTCTACATCGGTCCATAATTATATACAGCCCCCATATAAACCGATCCCCAGATTTGAACTCTGGAGCCTCTTGAAAGGGCAAATTTCATCCGATCCAGTTCGAATTTGGTACGTGGTGTTAGAATATGGTCTCTAACAATCCTGCAAAAATTGGTCCATATCGGTTCGTAATTATATATAGCCCCCATTTAAACCGGTCCCCAGATTTGACCTCCAGAGCCTTTTGGAGAAGCAAACTTCATCCGATCCGGTTGAAATTTGGTGCGTGATAGAAGTATATATTCCTAATGACCATGCGAAAAGTGGTCCATATCGGTTCATAATTACACACAAAGAAAATTTCATTAAAACTCAGCCAACGAAAAATTTTCATTGATATAACAAAACATTTTCATTAATGCAATGACAGTATTCGTTAATAGTACGAAACGTTACGTTAATTAACAGAAAATTCGTTGTAATAACGAAAAATTTCGTTGTATTAACGAATTTGTTTCGTTAGCTGACTTTTAACGACACATTTCGTTAATATAATAAAACTTTTTCTATTAGTGTATATATAGCCACCATTTAAACCGGTCACAAGATTTGACCTCCAGAGACTTTTGGAGAAGCAAACTTCATCCGATCCGGTTGAAATTTAGTGCGTGATAGAAGTATCCACACAAATAAAATTTCACTAAAATTGGGCCAACGAACAATTTTCATTGACATAACGAATCATTTTCATTAATACAATGAAAATATTCATTGATAGTACGAAACGTTACATTTATTAGCAGAAAGTTCGTTATAATAACGAAAAATTTCGTTGTATCAACGAATTTGTTTCATTGGCTCACTTTTAATGGCACATTTGGGAGCCACCGTGGTTAGCATGTTTTTCAGCGGTGGATTATCCCACCTCAGTAATGAGGGTTTCAAAGCTTCTCTAAGTGGTTTGAATGCAATGTGGAGCGCCGTTCGGACTCGGCTATAAAAAGGAGGTCCCTTGTCATTGAGCTTAACATGGAATTGGGCAGCACTCAGTGATAAGAGAGAAGTTCACCAATGTGGTATCACAATGGACTGAATAGTCTAAGTGAGCCTGATACATCGGGCTGCCACCTAACCTAACCTAACCTAATGACACATTTCGTTAAAATAACGAAACATTTTCTATCAGTGTATAGTCTCTAATGGCCATGCAAAAAGTGGTCCATATCGGTTCATAATTATATATAGCCCCCATATAAACCGGTCCTTAGATTTGAACTCCGGAGCCTTTTGGAGAAGGAAACTTCATCAGATGCGGTTGAAATTTGGTACGTGGTGGTAGTATATGGTCTTAAACAACCATGCAAAAATTAGTCCATATTAGTCCATAATCATATATAGCCCCCATATAAACCGATTCCCAGATTTGGGTTTTGGAACCCTTTGGAGGAGCAAATTTCATCAGATTCTGTTAAAATTTGGTATATTGTGGTAGTATATGGCCGCTCGGTCTATAGTTATTTACAGCCCTCAGATAAACCGATCCCCACACACCAAAAATTTTTTTCTGATTAAATCACGAAATTAATTGATTCAATAATTTTTTTAATTGAAATGTCTTCAATCACAGAAATGATAGGTTAGGTTAGGTTATGTGGCAGTCCGATGTATCAGGCTCACTTAGACTATTCAGTCCATTGCGATACCACAGTGGTGAACTTCTCTCTTATCACTGAGTGCTGCCCGATTCCATGTTAAGCTCAATGACAAGGGACCTCCTTTTTATAGCCGAGTCCGAACGGCATTCCACATTCCAGTGAAACCACTTAGAGAAGCTTTGAAACCTTCAGAAATGTCACCAGCATTACTGAGGTGGGATAATCCATCGCTGAAAAACTTTTTGGTGTTCGGTCGTAGCAGGAATCGAACCCACGACCTTGTGTATGCAAGGCGGGCATGCTAACCATTGCACCACGGTGGCTCACAGAAATTATAGTATCAATTAAAAAATTAATTAATACTATTAATTTTAGTAATTGATTTTTGTTTCAAATAAAAAATTTGTTGAATCAATTAAATTTTTAATTGAAATTTTTTAAAACTCAATTAAAATTTTAATTGGAAAAATTTTCGTGAAATTTTTTTTGTGCATTCACACAAAAATTGATCCATATCGGTTCATAATTGTATATAGCCCCCATATAAATCGACCCCCATATTTCAATTCTGACTCTCTAATTACCGCGCAAAAGTTCATATACGTTCGTAATTTATAAGACGATGTCAAGAAGAATTAAGATACCTTGCCATCGGTAAGTATTACCACAACCCAAGTAATTCGATTGTGGATAACAGTCTTTGGTAGAAGTTTCTACGCAATCCATGGTGGAGGCAGTGTGGCGCAGTGTGAGTTTTCTGATTTTCTTATATGCATTACATCTACTGTAATGCACTTTCTTTGTTACATATAAATAGAAATTTCGCCAATCATTGCCCTTTGAGCCACTGTACGACCTAGACATTGATTACAAAAATGTGTTCACTGACAAACCGACGGACGGACGGACATGGCTAGATAGACGCAGGGGGCGGCCCTGAGCAATATTGCCAAAGATAATCTCGTCTCCTTCTGAATGTTTGCAAACATATGCACTAACTTATAATACCCTGTTTCACATTGTGGCGCAGTGTATAAAAATGTGGGTTTTCTGACTTTCTTATATTTATTATATCTACAATAATGCACTTTCTTTGTTGCATGTAAATAGAAATTTCACCAATCATTGCCCTTTGAGCCACTGTACGTAATAACATAAAATATAGCGTTAATTCTTAAATCGTCATGCAGCATAATAAATGAAATTGCTAATGACCTCATGCATACATATTAAACACGGCCCAACAACACTCTCTCACAAACACATAACCTCACACACACACACACAGAACAAGCTATCAACACCCACCCACAACTGGCAGACGGGAGTACATCAGCCTTAAAATGGCAACAACAAATAACGACATAAAATTGCCTTCAACATTCAGTTACAATTGAGCTTGCTGCTGGTTAGTCATGGTGTTGTTGGTGTTGGTAGTTGGTATGTTGTTTATTTAATATGTTATTTTATTGTTATATTCGAGACAATTATGTAAATTGGGTATTACTGTGTAATTACTACCAACACCACTACGAATGAGTGAACTTACCACTCTTGCTACTCTCAAACTTTACCTAGAGTATGGTAAATAACGAAGTCTCAGTACTCTCGTCTACTCTAAAATTCAATTTGAGAGTATAGAAAAGTGCGAAATACTGGAATGTGTTTGTGTTAATTTGAGATATGCGTGTCGTTAATATTCAAATTCGTATACAATCATAGCAAACACCTTTAGATTCTCCCCTTATTGATGCTATGGCCGGCCTTAGTTTAACATAATTTTTGGCCAAAAATTTTCAATTGTATTAAGTGTGTTATAGTATTCAAAATGTTAACATTATTTCTTGGACATTTGATAGACAAATAGAATAGAGTGATGGTGGGTGGTGTCATGGTTAGTACAAAAGCTCCTGAGGGCCCCTATAATCGTTTCAATTGAGATACAATGTCTGCCAATGATAAAATTGTACAATCTATTTAAATAATTTTAATTATTTTATAGACAAAGATATTGCTGCTCTCATTAGAGTGTTCATACTGGATGCTAAGATAATAGAGAGTATTTATTAATATGATGATTTTAAATAAAATTATGGCCGATTAACAACATGGCCATTTAGACTCCTTATTATCATAAAATGTAGCATGAAATTAATTCCCAAATGTATGATGTTCTAGATTATTATTATAAAATATTTAAATGGTCGTGAAAATATTATATAAAAGAGCTGTTAAATATTTTATTCTCTTAAACTTAAATATATGACAACAAATGTGCTGGACAGATTACGCTGAACACTATTTGAATGTAGGAGTATGGTGAACTAACATATTCATAAGCTTGGACAAGGTGGAAAAAGGGGAAACATTAAAGAAAATGATTTTTAGTAAAGCCTATCAGAAGGCCAAGCGTGATGTGTAGGACGAATAGGAGCCGGAGACCGTACTGGCTGGATTTTAGTCTTCCAAGAGTTCCCGGAGGTCAAAACTGAAGATCGTTTTATATGGGGGCTATATATAACTATGGACCGATATGGACCAATTTTTCCATGGCTGTTAGAGGGCATATACTAACATCACGTACCGAATCTCTACCGGATCTAATTGAATTTAATCCTTGCAGATGTTCCGGATCGGTTTATATGGGGCCTATATATACTTATGGATCGATATGGACCAAGTTTTACATGATTGGTGGAGGGCATACGTTTACATCACGTACCGAATTCAAACCGAATCGAATGGAATTTACTCCTTCCATAGGTCCCGAAGACCAAATCTGGGGATCGGTTTATATGGAGTCTATATATATATAATTATGGAACGTTTTGTGTGTTGCTTAGAGGTCATATACTGACAGCACGTACCAACTTTAAGCCGTATCGGATGAAATTCATCCATCCCAGAGGCAAATCTGAGGATCGGTTTATATGGGGGCTATATAGAATTATGAACCGATATATACCAAATTTTGCATGGTTGGTAGAGGCCATATACTAACATCACATACCAAATTTTAACCTGATCAGATGAAATTTACTCCCCAAGGATATCTGTAAACCACATCTGGGAGCCGTTTTATATGGGAGCAATACCTAAAAGTGATCCGATATGGTACATTTGTAATACTGTCTGATCTACGTTAAAAAAAAAAAAAACTAATTGTACCGCAGCAATAACACCAGCAGGATCTAGAGTCACCCCCACTTCGGGTGAGCGTATCCACGTTCACCGAGCCCCCGTCATGAATTAGTCGACTTTCTTATCAATCTCTACAATCAGTTCACTAAGCCCATCACGCCCATTTGTAAACACGGTTGCCACTCAAATATAATCTACCAAAATTTTAACAAATTTTTCCACTTGGTAGATTACCAAATTTAAAAAATATTATTATGAAGTGTTTGATCAAAATTTTGTGGTTAGTATGAAAAATTTTTCTTTTTATACCCACCACCATAGAATGGTGACGGGGGTATAATAAGTTTGTCATTCCGTTTGTAACACATCAAAATATCGATTTCCGACTATATAAAGTATATATATTCTTGATCAGGGAGAAATTCTAAGACGATATAACGATGTCCGTCTGTCCGTCTGTCTGTCTGTTGTAATCACGCTACAGTCTTCAATAATGAAGCAATCGTGCTGAAATTTTGCACAAACTCGTCTTTTGTCTGCAGGCAGGTCAAGTTCGAAGATGGGCTATATCGGTCCAGGTTTTGATATAATCCCCATATAAACCGACCTCCCGATTTGGGGTCTTGGGCTTATAGAAATCGTAGTTTTTATCCAATTTGTCTGAAATTGGAAATCTAGAGGTATTTTAGGACCATAAAGAGGTGTGCCGAAAATTGGGAGTATCGGTCCATATTTTGGTATAGCCCCATATAGACTGATTTCCCAATTTAACTCCTTGGGTTTCTAGAAACCGTAGTTGTTATCTGATTTGCCTGAAATTGTAAATATTCTGGTATTTTAGGCTCACAAAAACGTGTATCGGATTAAGTTTTTATCGGTCCATTTGGTAATGCCTCCATATAGACCGACTTCACTTCTTGAGGGTGTAGATGGCGCACTGATCATGAAAATTGCTTGAAACTCAATGTAAAATTTCCAGATTTTACTTCTACAGATTTAAGATTTCAAATCAGGACGTTATTTTATAATTTTCTTGCACACTTACAAGAGATGTTAATGATTCCTCTAAAAATCAAACAAAAATGGTTCTTATAAACCCAGAATCTGATATAGTCCTCATAGGTGAAATCTTTAAATTTATCTTCGGGAAGTGTCCTCAAGCGCTCCTGAAATTTCAAAGGAAACCCTAATATTTGGTATATACTTGTATATACTTGTTTCATCTAAAGAAATGTTTTGTTATTTTATTTTAGAAGTTTATTTCCGTATTTGCTATATAATATAGTGTATAAATATTACAATAATTGCACATGTGTCGAATTTTAATGGAATTTATATATTTTTTTTCATTTTTTTTAGAAAATTTTACCAAAATATTGTTTCTATAGGAAATTTTATCAAAATTTTATTTCAATAGAAAATTTTGTAAAAATTTTATTTCTGTAGGAAATTTGGTCAAAATTTCATTTCTGTAGAAAATTTTCTAAAAACTATTTTTTCAACAGAAAATTTTCTCAAAATTTTTTTTCTATAACAAATTTTGTCAAAGTTTTATTTATATAGGAAAAGTTGTCAAAATTTTATTTCTATAGAAAATTTTGTCAAAATTTTATTTCCATAGAAAATTTTGTAAAATTTTTGTTCTATAGAAAGTTTCGTCAAAATTTTATTTCTATAGAAAATTTAATGAAAATTTTATCTCTGTGTACAATTTTGTCAAAATTTAATTTCTGTAGAAAATTTTGTCAAAATTTTATTTCTATAGAAAATTTTGTCAAAATTTTATTTCTATAAAAAATTTTGTCAAAATTTTATTTCCATTGAAAATTTTGTCAATATTTTATTTCTATAGAAAATTTTGTAAAAATTTTATTTCTATAGAAAATTTTGTCAAATTTTAATTTCTATAGAAAATTTGGTCAAAATTTAATTTCTTTAGAAAATTTTATCAAAATTTCATCAAAATTTTATTTCAACAAAAAATTTTGTCAAAATCTTATTTCTATAGAACGTTTTGTCAAACTTTTATTTCTATAGAAAAATTTAGCAAAAATTTATTTCTAAAGAAAATTGTGTCAAAATTTTATTACAATAGAAAATTTTGTCAAAATTTTAGTTCCAAATTTTATTTCTATAAAAATTTCGTCATGATTTTATTTCTATAGAAAATTTTGTAAACATTTTATCTCTTTAGAAAATTTTGTCAAAATTTAATTTGTGTATAAAATTTTGTCAAAATTTTATTTCTTTTAATAATTTTGTCAAAAATTTTTTTGTGGAAAATTTTTTTCTACAGAAAGTTTTGTCAAAATTTTATTTCCATAGAAAATTTTGTCAAAATTTTATTTCTAAAAAAAATGTTGTCAATTTTTTTCTATAGAAAATTTTGTGAAAATTTTATTCCTATAGAAAATTTTGTCAAAATTTTTTTCTATAGAAAAGTTGTCAAAACTTTATTTCTATAGAAAATTTTGTCAAAACTTTTTTTCTATAGAAAGTTTTGTCAAAATTTTATTTCCATAGAAAATTTTGTCAAAATTTTATTTCTATAGAAAATTTTGTCAAAATTTTATTTCCATAGAAAATTTTGTCATAATTTTATTTCTATAGAAAATTGGGTAAATTTTTTTCCTGCACAAAATTTTTTCAATATTTTATTCCTGTAGAAAATTTGGTGAAAATTGTATTTCTATAAAAGTGTTTGTCAAAATTTTATTTTTATAGAAAATTTTGTCAAAATTTTATGTCTATAGCAAATTTTGTTAAAATTTTATTTCTATAGAAAATTGGGTCAATTTTTTTTTACAAAATTTTGTAAAAATATTATTTCTATAGAAAATTTCTTCAAAATTGTATTTCTTCAAAATTTTGTTTCTTTAGAAAATTTTGTGAAAATTGTCAAAATTTTATTTCTGTATAAAATTTTCTCAAAATTTTATTTCTGTATAAAATTTATTCAAAATTTTATTTCTATAGAAAATGTTCTCAAAATTTTATTTCTATAGAAAGTTTTGTCAACATTTTATTTTTATAGAAATTTTTGTCAAACTTTATTTCTATAGAAAATGTTGTCAACATTTCATTTCTATAGAAAATTTTGTCAAAATTTTAGTTCTACAAAAAGTGGTGTCGAAATTTTATGTGTATAAAATTTTGTGTCAAAATTTTATTTCTATAGATACTTTTGTCAACATTTTATTTCTATAGAAATCTTTGTCAGCGTTTTATTTCTATAGAAATTTTTGTCAGAATATTATTTCTATTGAAAATTTTGTCAAAATTTTATTTATATAGAAAATTTTTCCAAAATTTATTAATATAGAACAAATTTTCCAAACTTTTTGTATAGAAAATTTTTTTCCAAATTTTTTTGTATAGAAAATTTTGTATTTTTTTAATCTACCAAAACATCAAGATATCTACTAAACAATAAAAATAATTTAGCTTTGGATTTTTGTTAAAACAAACTTATCAACTTTACGTATGTTATGTTTGTCTATGTTCCCTTAAGAGACCAGGGATTCTGTTTTATTAATATAATTATTTTATTTATTTATTTTTCTAATTAATTTTTTGATAATTTTAGCAATATCCAAGAGATCAACGAAGTGTAGCCCATTGGTATTATAGGTGTATTTGCAAATCGAATTATTCTAATTTGCTAAATTTAAAACACACAGGATTTATAGCATGTAATACACACATACCTCCCATTTGCTACACTACCACTCAAACATTTGAACCATTTCCATTAACCATTCTATTCACAATTCTAACATTGTTTCGACAGATAATCTCACTAATTGTATGGCCTTAATAATAAATAAATGAAATAAAATTAAATAATGAATTTTGTTGTTATTGGCTAAAAGAGGAGGAGCTTTATGCATCTGTCGGTTGGTCGGTCGCTGCGTCGGTCATACGATTGGTTGGCCGCTTGCTATTGTTGTCATCGTCATTGTCCATTATTTAAACTAATTCTATTTGCATATTATTTGTTGATTTATGAGTTGTTGCTATTTTTTTACAATTTATTTTTATTTATTTTTATTACAATATTATAATCGTTTTGTTTTTTTTTTGTTATTCTCGCATTTACATACAGAAATAATACAGAATAGGTGTAGGTGTATTTATTTCTGTATTGGGAACACTCTTGTTGAAGGTGTGAGATATAATGGAATTGATTACACCGTATTGCAAGCACGGTTGCCACAGTTGGTAGAATTCTACCAAAAATGGTATTTTTTTTTGTTTGGTAGATAGATAGAAATTTTGACGTTTTGGTAGATTTTGTAAAATATATAGAAATAAAAATTTGACCATAATTTTTGTATAGAAATGCATTTTTACAAAATTTTCTATAGAAATAAATGTTTGACAAAATTTTCTATAGAAATAAAATAGTGAAAGAGCAGTTTGATAGGATGTGTTCCATGCCGGCTTCGGGGACGAATAATCGATACAATTTGAGAGTGGGGTACGTTACTTCAAGTGTGATTTGCTAGAGAGTTGAGTAAATCTCGTATGCCACCTGCGGAGTTGAACTTAACTGAGCCACAACTAACCTAATCTCTTACGGTAAGTCACATACCTCTGATGCTGTAGGCAAGAGGGATGTAGTTTACGATTGCCATAGCTGGTATGTTTCTAAATGGTAGATTTTTTATTTTTTGGTAGATTGTTAAAAATATATAGAAATAAAAATTTTCTATAGAAATAAAATTTTTGAGAAAATTTTCTTTAGAAATAAAATTTTGACAAAAACTTCTACAGAATTAAAATTTTGACAAAATTTTCTATAGAAATAAAATTTTGATAAAATTTTCTATAGAAATAAAATGTTGATAAAAGTTTCTATATAAATAAAAATTTGACAAAATTTTGTATAATAAAGCAAGTCTAAAGTCGGGCGGTGCCGACTATATTATACCCTTCACCCCTATGTAGGCCAAAATTTGTGTTACCATCTCAACTACTTCACATTTGCTGGAAGCTATATAACATAGAGGAGACAATTTTTTTACTTCTACAAAATCTCTATAATTACAATTTAAATCGGCTAACGCTATCCAGCTAATTGGAGGACACTTCCATTGAAAATGGGTTTAAAATGTGTAACAGTCTACCATATTTCCACAACTCTGGTGTACGTATATATGGGAGCTATATATAATCTAAACCGATTTTGACTAAATTTGACATGTATAGTTGGAATAATAATTCGGCTATCTATGCGAAATTTCACGTAAATGGCTGTATAACTTTGGCCCCTTGGTCATATGAGTGCAAATCGGACGGAAGATATATATGGGAGCCATATCTAAATCTGAACTGATTTCAACCAAATTTGGAACAATTACCGATACTACCAAACGTACTCCTTGTGCGAAATTTGAAGCAAATCACGGCTTGTGCAAAATTTGAAGTAAGTCAGGGCAAAACTCTGGCTTTTGTGGCCATATAAGTTCAAATCGGACGAAAGATATATATGGGAGCTATATCTAAATTTGAACCGATTTCAATCAAATTTACCAAGCATTGGTAGAATGTCAATTCTACCCTCTGTGCAAAATTTCACGAAGATCGGTAGTAAACTTTGGCCTCTGTGGTCATATGAGTCTAAATCGGACGATATATATATATATGGGAGCTATATCTAAATCTGAACCGATTTGGCTGATATTTTGCAAGATTTTCGAGATTCATAAAATATTTTGATGTAAGGTATTTCAAGAAAATCGGTTGATAAACACGCTAACTATGACCAAATCGGGGATAAATATATATGGCAGCTATATCTAAATCTGAACCGATTTTTTCCAAAACCAAAAGCCTTTGTCTCTGTCCCAAGAAACGGCCCTATGTCAAATTTGAGGACGATCGGACCACTATTTCGTGGCGTTACATACAAATGCACACACTTATTATAACCTGTACCACAGTAGTGGTGAAGGGTATAGAAAGTTATATAGAAATAGAATTTGGACAAAATTTTGTATAGAAATAAAAGTTTGGTAAAAATTTTTATAGAAATAAAATTTTGACAAAATTTTCTATAATAATAAAATTTTGACAAAATTTTCTATAATAAAAAAAATTGACAAAATTTTCTATATCAATAAAATTTTTACAAAATTTTCTATAAAAATAAAATTTTTACAAAATTTTCTATAAAAATAAAATTTTGAGAAAATTTTCTTTAAAAATAAAATTTTGACTAAAATATCTATAGAAATAAATTTTTGATAAAGAATTCTATAGAAATAAAATTTTGACAAAATTTTCTATAGAAATGAAATTTGGCAAAAGTTTCTATAGTAATTAAATTCGGACATTCTGAAATTCTAAAAACAAAATTTTGTATAAAAATAAAATTTTGATAAAAATTGCTATGGCAATATAATTAAATTATAAGTATATAAGGCCGTAAGTTCGCCCAAGCCGAATCTTATGTACCCTACACCATGGATTGCGTAGAAACTTCTACGAAAGACTGTCATCTACAATCGAAATGCTTGGGTTGTCGTATCTTAAAACTTCTTAACATCGTTTTCTAAATTGTGAGTTAGTCCATACGTGGTATATATTAGAAAAAAAAGTTATGTATAGTTAAGTCTACAAATAATTACGAATCGATATGGATTTTTTGCACGGTACGTAGAGAGCCAGAATTGAAATATGGGGGTCGCTTATATGGGGGCTATATACAATTATGAACTTTATATATAACTATAGACCGATATGGCATGGTTGTTAACGACCATATACTAGCACAATGTACCAAATTTCAACTGACTCGGATGAAATTTGCTCCTCCAAGAGGCTCCAAAACCAAATCTCGGGATCGGTTTATATGGGGCAATATATGATTATGGACTGATATGGACCACTTTTGGCATGGTTGTTAAATATCATATACGATCACCACGTACCAAATTTCAAGCAGATCGGATGAATTTTGCTTCTCCTAAAGGCACCGGAGGTCAAATCTGGGGATCGGTTTATATGGGAGCTATATATAATTATGGGTTGATAGGAACCAATTCCTGCATGGTTGTTGGATACCACATACTAACATCACGTACCAAATTTCAACCGAATGGGAAGATTTTTGCTCTTCCAAGGGGCTCTGGAGGTCAAATCTGGGGATCGGTTTATATGGGGGCTATATATAATTATGGACCGATATAGACCAATTTTTGCGTGGTGGTTAGAGACCATTTACTAACACCATGTACCAAATTTCAGCCGGATCGGATGAAATTTGCTTCTCTTAGAGGCCTTGCAAGCCAAATCGGGGGATCGGTTTATATGGGGGCTATATATAATTATGGACCGACGTCAACCAATTTTCGCATGGTTGTTAGTGACCATATACATACACCATGTACCAAATTTCAGCCGGATCGGATGAAATTTGCTTCTCTTAGAAGCCTCGCAAGCCAAATCGGGGGATGGGTTTATATGGGGGCTATATATAATTATGAACCAATGTGGACCACTTTTCGCATGGTTGTTAGAGACCATATACTGACACCATGTACCAAATTTCAGCCGGATCGGATGAAATTTGCTTCTCTTAGAGGCCTCGCAAGCCAAATCGGGGGATCGGTTTATATGGGGGCTATATAAAATTATGGACCGATTTGGACCAATTTTTGCATGGTTGTTAGATACCACATACTAACACCCTGTACCAAATTTCAGCCGGATCGGATGAAATTTGCTTCTCTTAGAAGCCTCGCAAACCAAATTTGGGGGTCCGTTTATATGGGGGCTATACGTAAAAGTTGACCGATATGGCCCATTTGCAACACCATCCGACCTACATCAATAACAACTACTTGTACCAAGTTTCAAGTCGATAGCTTGTTTCGTTCGGAAGTTAGCGTGATTTCAACAGACGGACGGACGGACGGACGGACGGACGGACATGCTCAGATCGACTCAGAATTTCACCACGACCCAGAATATATATACTTTATGGGGTCTTAGAGCAATATTTCGATGTGTTACAAACGGAATGACAAAGTTAATATACCCCCCATCCTATTGTGGAGGGTATAATAAAAATTTGACAACATTTTGTATAATAAAAAAATTTTCACAAAATTTTCTATAAAAACAAAATTTTGTATGGAAGCAAAATTTTGACAAAATTTTCTATAGAAATAAAATTTTGACAAAAATTTCTATAGAAATAAAATTTTGACAAAATTTTCTTTAGAAATAAACTTTTGATAAAATTTTCTATAGAAATAAAGTTTTGATAAAATTTTCTACAGAAATAAAATTTTTACAACATTTTCTATATCAATAAAATTTGGCAAAATTTTGTACAGAAATACAATTTTGACAAAATTTTGTATAAAAATAAAATTTTGACAAAAATTTCTATAGAAATACAATGTTGAAAAAAATTTCTATGGTAATATAATAAAAAAAATCTATATAAATCAAATTTTGATAAATTTTCTATAGAAATAAAATTTTAACAAAAATTTCTATAGAAATATAACGTTGAAAAACTATACAAATAAAATGTTTGCAAAATTTTTTATAGAAATAAAATTTTGACAACATTTTCTATAATAATGAAATTTTGACAAAATTTTCTATAATAATAAATTTTTGACAAAGTTTTCTATAAAAACAAAATTTTGTATAAAAATAAAATAAAAACATTTTCTATTGAAATAAAAATTTGAGAAAATTGTCTACAGGAACAAAAAATTTGATAACATTTTAACAAAAATTTTTAAGGAAAAACTTCTATAGAAATAAAATTTGGACAAAATTTTGTATAGAAATAAAATTTTGGTAAAATTTTTTATAGAAATAAAATTTTGACAAAATTTTCTATAATAATAAAATTTTTACAAAATTTTCTATAATAAAAAAATTTACAAAATTTTCTATAACATCAAAATTTTTACAAAATTTTCTTAACAATAAAATTTTTACAAAATTTTCTATAACAATAAAATTTTGAGAAAATTTTCTTTAGAAATAAAATTTTGATAAAATTTTCTTTAGAAATAAAACTTTGACAAAAATTTCTATAGAAATAAAATTTTGATAAAGAATTCTATAGAAATAAAATTTTGAAAAAAATTTTCTATAGAAATAAAATTTGGCAAAATGTTATATAATAATAAAATTCTGACAAAATTTGCTATCAAAACAAATTTTTATATAAAAATAAAATTTTGACAAAAATTTCTATGGAAATATAATTAAAAAAATCTATAGAAATCAAATTTTGACAAAATGTTCTATTGAAATAAAATATCATTTTGTTTGTTATTGTTGGTTTCTCTTCAATCATTATTGTTGTTTCTGATTTCAGCTTAAAACCATGCAGCTTATAACCAACAGAGGAAAATTATGCTTGTCAAATTTATTTGGGCAAAGCCCTATAGACTGCAAGATGGTTGGATGTACAGCTGTTTCGGAATTACCACATTCCTCATCAGCATCCTCTACTTGCAGCAAAACTATCAAATTAAAATTTTGACAAAATTTTCAATAGAAAAAATTTGTATAGAAATATAATTTTTACAAAATTTTCTATAGAAACACAAATTTTGACAAAATTTTCTATAAAAGCAACATTTTGTATAGAATTAAATAGTAACAAAATTTTCTATAGTAATAAAATTTCTATAGAAATATAACGTTGACAAAATTTTTTATAGAATTAAAATTTTGGCAAAATTTTCTATAGAAATAAAAACTTGAGAACATTTTCTATAGAAAAAAAAATAGAAATAGAAAAAAATTGTTGAAAAAAAATTTCTATAGAAAAAAAGTTTTGATAAAATTTTCTATAGGAATAAAATTTTGACAAAATTATCTATAGAAATAAAATTTTGACAAAATTTTCTGTAGAAATAAATGTTTGTAAAATTTTTCTATAGAAATAAAATTTGGCAAAAATTTTTATAGAAATAAAATTTAGTAAAATTTTCTATAGAAATAACATTTTCTATAATAATAAAATTTTGACAAAATTTTCTATAAAAACAAAATTTTGTATAGAATTAAATAGTGCCTAAATTTTCTATAGAAATAAAAATTTTAACAAAAATTTCTATAGAAATATAACGTTGAAAAATTTTTTTATAGAATTAAAATTTTGACAAAATTTTCTATAGAAATAAAATTTTGACAAGATTTTCTATAAAAACAAAATTTTGTATAGAAAAAAAATGTGGACAAAATTTTCTATAGAAATATAACGTTGAAAAAAAAAATTCTATAGAAATAAAATTTTGACAAAATTTTCTATAGAAATACAAATTTTCCAAATATGTTTTGTTTGTTTGGTGAAATAGTCTGCATATTTTGGTAGACTAGTTTGGCTCGAGTGGCAACCGTCGTAACAAGCCTTAGCCCAAAATAACCCAGCAAAAAAATTTGTTGTTGATCCACAAACATTTATTTTCAAGATCCCTCATCATAATAATAAAGAATATCTCATAAAGTAGTTAGAATAATGTGCCATTGTCTCATATTGAGTTCATTGGACAAAGTTAGTATACCCCCCATCCAATGGTGGAGGGTATAATTATGAACCGATAGGTAACAATTTTTTCATGAGCGGTAAAAAATATATATTAACATCATTTACCATATTTCAACCGAAGGGGTTTAAATTCAATTTAACTACAAGTACTTAATTTTGATGAACTAAAGTAAAATTTATTTGGTTTTTATACCCACCACCATAAAATGGTGACGGGGGTATAATAAGTTTGTCATTCCGTTTGTAACACATCGAAATATCGATTTCCGACTATATAAAGTATATATATTCTTGATCAGGGTGAAATTCTAAGACGATATAAGCATGTCCGTCTGTCCGTCTGTCTGTCTGCCTGTCTGTCTGTCTGTTGTAATCACGCTACAGCCTTCAATAATGGCGCTATCGTCCCCAAATTTGGCACAGATTAGTTTTTTGTTTGCAGGCAGGTCAAGTTCGAAGATGGGCTATATCGGTCCAAGTTTTGATATAGTCCCCATATAAACCGACCTCCCGATTTGGGGTCTTGGGCCTATAAAAACTGTAGTTTTTATCAGATTTGCCTGAAATTGGAAATCCAGAGGTATTTTTGGACCATAAAGAGATGTGTCGAAAATGGTCCGTATCGGTCCATCTTTTGGTATAGCCCCAATATAGACCGATCTCCCGATTTTGCTTCTTAGGCGTCTAGAAACAGTATTTTCTAGCCGATTTGTCTGAAATTGAAAATCTAGAGGTATTTTGGGACCAAAAGAGGTGAGTCGAAAATGGTCCGTATATATAGCCCCCATATAAACCAACCTTCCGATTTGGAGTCTTGGGCCTATAAAAACCGTAGTTTTTATCCAAATTGCCTGAAATTGGAAATATAGAGGTATTTGAGGAACATAAAAAGGTGTGCCGAAAATGGTGCCCATCGGTCCATGTTTTGGTATAGCCCACATATAGACCGATATCCTGATTTTGCTTCTAGGGCTTCTAGAAACTATATTTACCATCCGATTTGCCTGAAATTGGAAATCTAGAGGTATTTAAGGACCATAAAAAGGTGTGCCGAAAATGGTGCTCATCGGTCCATGTTTTGATATAGCCCCCATAGAGACTGATCTCCCGATTTTGCTTCTTGGGCTTCTAGAAACTATATTTTCTATACGATTTTCCTGAAATTGAAAATCTACAGTTCTTTTGGGACCATAAAAAGGTGTGCCGAAAATGGTGCCCATTGGTCAATTTTTTGGTATAGCCCCCATATAGACCGATCTCCCGATTTTGCTTCTTGGGCTTCTAGAAACTATATTTACCATCCGCTTTGCCTGAATTTCTTGAGCTTCTATAAACTGTATTTATTACCCGATTTGCATGAAATTCGAAATCTAGAGGTATTTTTAGACCACAAATAAGTGTGCCGAAATTTAGGTATATCGGTCCATTTTTTGGTATAACCCTCATATAAACTGATCTCTCGATTTTTACTTCTTGGGCGTCTAGAGACTATGTTTTCTAGCCGATTTGTTTGAAATTCTGGAGGTATTTTAAGATAACAAATACGTGAGTAGCAAATGGTACCCACTACGACGAAGAGTTTTCAAAGAAAACTATCATATTTGATTCATGGTGGTGGGTATTTAAAATTCGGCCCGGCCGAATTTACTGCTGTATATACTTGTTGAAATTTCAGGTGAGTCTTTTTTTCGGGATGTAATAAAGAAATTGTAGACTAGTGTAATGATAACCATTGAATACATACAAAAACACATATACAAATTTGTCGTTTTTATGCACATAAATAGTTATTAATTCAAATTTTATTTTAGGCATTTTATTATAATTACTATTGATATAATACAACAACAACCACTACTACATATATATTCACACATGCATTCTCTCCAAAACACTCTACACACACACAAGCATACACACCCAGATGATTAAAAAGACCATAAATTCAAATGTATTCACATTGTATTAGATGATGCATATATAGTATGTGGTTGTTTTTTGGTTTTTATAAACAAATACTCGAATTTAATAATTTCTATTTGTTTGTTTTTGACAAAATGTGCCCTTTTTTGTTTGGTCGAAGCGAAAGATATGCTAATGTTTAGTTTTCATGAATGCGATTATTTCGAATGTTGTAAGGCTTTGACTAAATATTTATAATAATTTAATGTTGACTATTTCCAGTTAAAAAAATCCTGTAACCACATAGTGGTTGATTGTTTTTGAAATGACAGTGGGCCATTGGGCGTTATAGGAAATTGTAACATAATGGTTTGTTCATAAAAAAAATTGTCATCGATTAAGATAAGTTGCTCGACTCAATTATACCACAAGTCCATAGAGAGAAAATGTAACCGAAAAAAACCTACACAGAAAAAACAAGTAAACTATATTATGGGAAAAACGAAACGATCTCGTGCGAAAATTGAACTAAATTATATTCCAAATTTTGAGATACGTTAAATTAAGGAAAAAATTCTGATATTTTTGGTTTTTTAATTACCATTTACGAAATGCTTCCTTCTCGAAAAGAAAAAAAAATGAACTAAAAATAAAGAAAAAATCTTAGGCGCCAGATCATTCTCATTTTAAACACGCTGTAGTTCATTCATACTATTTTTGAGAAGCGTACGAAATCTAACACAGAAGAAGGTTAGTTCGAATTGGACTTATTTAAAATATAAAATATAAATTTTAGTTCGAATTGAACTTATTTAAAATATAAAAAATAAATTTTACTTCCATTTAGTTCATAAAATTTCTTGAGACATACTTGGAATAAAGAAAAAATCGTTGGGCTGGGGAAAATTTCGTATAAAATTTAAACAAGTATATATGGCCGTAAGTTCGGCCAGGCCGAATCTTATGTACCCTCCACCATGGATTGCGTAGAAACTTTTACGAAAGACTGTCATCCACAATCGAATTACTTGGGTTGTGGTATCTTAAAACTTCTTAACATCGTTTTCTAAATTGTGAGCTAGTCCATACGTGGTATATATCAGACCAAAAAGGTATGTGTAGGTGAGTCTACAAATAATTACGAATCGATATGGGCACGATACGTATAGAGCCAGAATTGAAACATGGGGGTCGCTTATATGGGGTCTTTAAACAATTATGAACTTGATATGGACCAATTTTTGTGTGATTGGGGATCGATTTATCTGAGGGCTATAGACTATAGCCGATATGGACCTAGTAAGGCATGGTTGTTAACGGCCATATACAAGCATAATGCACCAAATTTCAACTGACTCGGATGAAATTTGCTTCTCCAAGAGGATCCAAAACCAAATCTCGGGATCGGTTTATAATTGGGCTATATATGATTATGGACTGATATGGACCACTTATGGCATGGTTGTTAAATATCATATACTACCACCACGTACCAAATATCAACCAGATCAGATGAATTTTGCTTCTCCAGAAGGCACCGGAGGTCAAATCTGGGGATCGGTTTACATGGGGGCTATATATAATTATGGACTGATATGAACCAATTCCTGCATGGTTGTTGGATACCATATAATACCACCACGTACCAAATATCAACCAGATCAGATGAATTTTGCTTCTCCAAAAGGCACCGGAGGTCAAATCTGGGGATCGGTTTATATGGGGGCTATATATAATTATGGACCGATTTCGACCAATTTTTGCACGGGTGTTTGAGGTCATATATAAACACCACGTACATAATATCAACTGAATCAGATGAATTTTGGTCTTCCAAGAGGTTCCGGATGTCAAATCTGGTGATCGGTTTATATGGGGGCTATATATAATTATGTATCGATGTTGACCAATTTCTACATGCTTGTTAGAGACCATATACCAAATTTCAGCCGGATCGGATGAAATTTGCTTCTCTTAGAGGCTCCGCAAGCCAAATCGGGGGATCGGTTTATATGGGGGCTATATATAATTATGTAACAATGTTGACCAATTTCTACATGCTTGTTAGAGACCATATACTAACACCATATACCAAATTTCAGCCGGATCGGATGAAATTTGCTTCTCTTAGAGGCTCCGCAAGCCAAATCGGGGGATCGGTTTATATGGGGGCTATATGTAATTATGGACCGATGTGGACCAATTTTTGCATGGTTGTTAGAGATCATATTTTAACATCATGTACCAAATTTCAGCCAGATCGGATGATATTTGCTTCTCTTAGAGCAATCGCAAGCCAAATTTGGTTGTCCGTTTATATGGGGGCTATACGTAAAAGTGGACCGATATGGCCAATTTGTAATACCATCCGACCTACATCAATAACAACTACTTGTGCCAAGTTTCAAGTCGATAGCTTGTTTCGTTCGGAAGTTAGCGTGATTTCAAGAGACGGACGGACATGCTCCGATCGACTCAGAATTTCACCACGACCCAGAATATATATAAACTTTATGGGGTCTTAGAGCAATATTTCGATGTGTTACAAACGGAATGACAAAGTTAATATACCCTCATCCTATGGTGGAGGGTATAAAAATAAACTAAAAGAAAATAAATTTTTGGCAATAAATGTAAGTTGGTTTTACGACTGACTTTTTTTCTGTAAATGACTAGTTTTTACCATTGGACCCACTCTGTTATGGAATTTAGAAAAATATATATTTCTTTTGATATTTGATTGCTTAAATTTTCACTTTATTGGATCATACAGAAGGCAATAGGCTTCACCGTACAATATTTTTACAAACTGCTCTTTTATTCAATTGCCAACATCATGACAACTCTTGCAGGACCTACGTGAAACCACCACCCACAATGACTCACTGCTTTGTCATTGCACAACTGAAGCACTAGATGTCGCTACTAGCATAATGTCATGAAGTTTACGTCAGTTTGGTTTCTAAATAAACCCACATAAGTAGAACAAAATGATGACAGGAAGTTAAAGTTGAAAATGTTTTGCAACATGGTTTTCTCGGGTCAGCGGGCTTTGTCGCTTCCAGGGAACACACAAAACCTTTCGGAATAAATGCACACGTTTTTAACTATCTCGCCTAAAGTATTAATTAATTTTTGATTTTATTGCTTGAAACTATTTTATAATCTAACTGTGTGCTATATGGCAATCTCTCTAATACAATCAAGATCTGATGGGAGTGGGCAATCGTGTTATCATCTATTTGTAGAAAATAGGAAACTGATAACTTCGCGGAGGCGAAGGTAAACGAAAATTGATGGTCGAAATTTTCTGGATGATCACATAATGAAAAATTCGGTTCGTTAATGAGAAATTCGGTTAATTGATGATAGAAAGTTGATGGGAATTCGGTTCGTAATGATAGGTAATTGATTAGAGGCTCGGTTCGGTAGTCGATGAGAAATTCGGTTCATTGATAATCGGTAGTCGATGAGAAATTCTGTTCGTCGATAAACGGAAGCTAATGAGAAATTCCATTCGTTGATGATCGGTTGTCGATGAGAAGTTCGTTCAGTTGACCATCGATAGTTGATAGAAATTCGATTCGTCGATGAACGAGAGTTAATGAAAAATTTGGATCGCTGATAATCGGTAGTTGATGAGAAAAACGGTTCTTCGATGAACGAAAGATAATGAGAAATTTGATTTATTGATAATCGGTAGTTGATGAGAAATTCTGTTCATCGATGAACGGAAGTTAATGAGCAATTCGGTTCGTTCATGATCGGTAGTCGACGAGAAATTCGATCCGTTGATCATCGGTAGTTTATGGAAATTCTATTCGTCGATGATCAGTAATAGTTTAGAACCTAGCTTCGTTGATGATTTGTAATCGGTGAGAACTTCGGTTCGTTGAGGATCAGTAATAGATTAGAAATTCGGTTCGTTGATGATCGGTAATCGGTTAGAACTTCGGTTTGTCGATGATCTGTAGTTGATGGAAATTCGATTCGTCGATGCTCGATCATTTCGTTGATTTTGAGATTCTCTGGACAGAATTGCGTTGGATGAGAATTGATGGTAATTACCTATAGTTCCCCCACATATGTTAGGAACTCTGTGCTTTGCGAATAGGTTGTCGGTGAGAACTTCAGTTAGTCGATGTTCTGTAGTTGATGGAAATTGGTTTCGTAGATGATTGATTGTAAATTAAAAACTCAGTTCGTTAAATTAGGGATTCTCTTGACAGAATTGCCTGGGATGAGAATTGATAGTAATTAACTACAGAACCCCCGCGGAGTTCAGCGAATATACACTTTCCATACATAGTTTATTGCTGCAATTCTCCCAATGATATCCTTCCTCACTGTGATCTATAGATCCCTAACTGAGTTTTACGGATCTACAGTTGCCTTATTGAGTTCTTCTGCTATTCCGCCAATGAGATATTCAGACCTTTCGACCAACAGTTCTTTCAGTGACTTCTGTTTTTTTTTTAATTCCTCTATAGAAATGTTCGAATATTCCGGCTGGCATTTCTCTCACTGAGTTTTATGTTTTTCCTCTGACTTCCACTGTTTCTCTTATTGAGCGCCTGCAGTTATCCCACTGAGATATTGGATTCTTCAGGCCAGCATTTCCTTTACTGTGTTCCTAGGATGTATAGATTCCCCAATAGTTCATCGGATCTATAGTTCCCTCACTAAATTCTACGGATAGTTTCCCAACGAAGTTCTCCGAATCAAAAATTTTCTTACTGAGTTCTTCTGAAATATTTGATGCTTTCAGCCGAAATATTTGATTCTGACAGATCCCTCATTGAGATCTTCGCTTCTATATTTATCCCAATGAGTTCTTCGGATCTATAGTTCCCTCTCTTAGTTCTACAGATCGATGGGTCTTCCAATGAGTTCTTCTAAGCTATATTGCCCCCACTGAGATTTTCGGATCAACGAACCACTTAGGGAGTTTTTAGTGTTTACGGTTCCCTACAAACATATTCGAATATTCTGGACGACAGATTTCTCACCGAGATCTTCACACCTATAGTTCCTGCAACGGGTTCTTCAAATTTTTCTGATATATTCGATTTTTCCGGCCAACTGTTCCCCCACAGAGATCTTTGAATATTCCGATCGACAATTCACTCGCTGAGTTCCACGTCTCTATCACGGTGTGAGACATTTGTAGAAAATTTTACCTGAAAAATCTCATTTTGTTAAATTACATTTCTGCAAAATTGCACTTCTAAATGTTATCAAAATTTAATTTCTATAAAAAAAAATTTGTTAAAATTTTATTACTACAGAAAACTTTGTCAAAATTTTATTTCTATAGAAAATTTTGTCAAATTATTATTTCTAACGAAATTTTTCTCAAAATTTTATTTCTATAGAAAATGTTGTCAAAATTTTATTTCTATAGTAAATTTTATCAAAATTTTATTTTTGTAGAAAAATTTGATAAAATTTTATTACAATTTTGTCAACATTTTATTACTACAGTAAAAATGTGTGAAAATTTCAAGAAAACTTAAGAGTTTTTGTTTTTTTTTTTTTCAGTGTTAGAGGAGGACCTGCTCCCCGACCAAATATCGAAATGTGATGTAGCGTATCTTTTGTAAACGTCCCAGAAAATGTCAAGCAAGTTATAAGCCTAAAGGGGCGGATTATCTTCCGTCCAAATATCACAAAATCAGGTATCAACTATTAATATCGTAACCTCTCCCCAGTCCTCTGTAAATTTTAAGTAACTCGGTAAAGTTTAATTGTTTCTCTGTATGTACTTAAGAGAATCGTATGTCTCCCTATGCCCTTTTATTTTTATTAAAAAATTAGGAACCTGATATAAATTTCATAATCTCACCCATTTGTTCCGTAAAATTTCAGTCGGGGGAGTTTAGTTTTGTTTTCACTGTACTTAAAAAAGTCGGGCAAAGGGGTGGTCCCCCTCTCCGACCAAATATCGAAAAATAATGTAGAGGATTTTTGTCTAGATGCCAACCCCAACATTCAATGAAAATTTCAAGCAAATTGCATAATTTTGTTCCAAGTTTCAAAAACTAGGGCAAGGGGGAGGTCCACCTCCCCGTCCACATCAGGTACCCCATATTAATTCCATAATCTCACCGCATGTTCTCTGTAAATCTCAGATAATTTAGAAAATTTTAGTTTTTTCCAGAAGTATTGATTTTAGGCCCCATAAAATATATACTGATCGACTCAAAATTATGTTACCTCCTGAGTCGATTTAGCGCTTGTTGTCTGTCCATGTATTTGTTGTTCGCAGGATTCCGGTCACAATTATTAACCGATTTTAATGAAATTTGTTTTGTGGCCACAAGGACGAACGCTATTGAATTTTTTCCAAATTAAATTTATATATAGCCCCCATATATATGTATCGCCCGATTTCGACAAATGTGGTCACGTTACGTTTTTTTTTTTCCTAACCGATTGTCGTCAAATTGGGCACACAGTAATATTTTTCATCAGCCTTCAAGTCTGCAAAATTTCATCGAAATAGGTTGAGATTTAGATATAGCTCTCATATATACATATGTATCGCCCGATTTTTCCAAATATAGCCATAAAGCCCTTATTTATCAACCGATCTTACTCAAACGTGGCTTACCCTAATCTTCTGTAGTACTAACAATATGTGCAAAAAATCAACAAAATCGGTTCAGATTTAGCAATAGCTGTCATATATATGTATCGCCCGATTTTGCCAAATTTGGCCGTAAAACCTTTATTTATCAACCGATCGTTTTATTTATCAACCGCTAAATTTAATCTTCTATAGCACTTACTATATGTGCAAAATTTCATTGAAATCGGTTAGATATAGCTCCCATATATATGTATCGCCCGATTTTTGCAAAATTTGGTCATAAAACCCTTATCTATTAACCGATCTTACTCAAAGTAGATGCAGTCCCCTATAGTACTTACTGAATTTGCAAAATTTCATCGAAATCGATTCAGATTTTGATATAGCTCCCATATATATGAATCGCCCGATACATATGTATGGGTGTGGTTCACTTTGGATTTAGTGAACTACCGGAGTTTATTCTGATAATTGGTTGATAGTTTTGCTTCAAGTAGATGATGCTGATGAGGAATGTGGTAATTCCGAAACGTGCATCCATCCAACCATAAATTCAATAAATTTTTTTTATCAATTTTTTATAGATAATTTTGATAAAATTTTATTTCTGTTATTTGTCAAAATTTTATTTCTCTAGAAAACTTTTGTCAAAATTTTATTTCAATAGAAATTTTTCTCAAAATTTTTGGTTTATAGCAAGTTTTATTTCTATAGAAAATTTTGACAAATTTTTATTTCTTTAGAAAATTTTGACAAAATTTTATTTCTATAGCAAATTTTAACAAAATTTTATTTCTATAGCAAATTTTGACAAAATTTTATTTCTTTAGAAAATGTTGTCAAAATTTTATTTCCTTAAAACATTTTTTCAAAATTTTATTTCCACAGAAAATTTTGTCAAAATTTTATTTCTATAGAAAATTTTGTCAGCATTTTATTTCTATAGAAAATTTTGTCAATTTTTTTATACCCTGCGCCACACTGTGGAACAGGGTATTATATGTTAGTGCATATGTTTGTAACACCCAGAAGGAGACGAGATAGACACATGGTGTCTTTGGCAATAATGCTCAGGGTGGGTCCCTGAGTCGATATAACCATGTCCGTCTGTCCGTCCGTCCGTCCGTCTGTCTGTGAACACATTTTTGTGATCAAAGTCTAGGACGCAATTTAAGTCCAATCGCCTTCAAATTTGGCACATGTTCCTAGTTTGGGTCAGAATAGAACCCTATTGATTTTGGAAGAAATCGGTTCAGATTTAGATATAGCTCCCATATATATCTTTCGCCCGATATGCACTAATATGGACCCAGCAGCCAGCGTTTTATACCGATTTGCTTGAAATTTTGTACAAACATAACACTTAGGCGTATAGTCAAGTGTGCCAAATTTGGTTGAAATCGGTTCAGATTTAGATATAGCTCCCATATATATATTTTGCCCGATATGGACTAATTTGGTCCTAGAAGCCAGAGTTTTGGCCCAATTTGTTTGAAATTTTGCACTAGCAGTACAATTAGTTGTGTAGCTAAGTGTGATAAAATTTGATTGAAATCGGTTCAGATTTAGATATAGCTCCCATATATATCTTTCGCCCGATATGGACTAATATGGATCTAATAGCCAGAGTTTTGGGCCCAATTTGGTTGAAATTTTGCACAGGGAGTAGAATTAGCATTATAGCTATGCGTGCAAAATTTGATTGAAATCGGTACAGATTTATATATAGGTCCCATATATAGCTTTCGCCCGATTCACACTCATATGATCACAGAGGCCAATTGTTAGCTCCGATTTAGTTGAAATTTTGCAAGGGAGTAGAATTAGCATTGCGTGCCAAATTTTGTTAAAATCGGTTCAGATTTAGATATATCTCCCATATATAGCTTTCGCCCGATTTACACTCATATGACCACAGAGGCCAATTTTTAACTCCGATTTATTTGAAATTTTGCACAGGGAGTAGAATATGTGTGCCAAATTTGGTTGAAATCGGTTCAGATTTAGATATAGCTCCCATATATATGTTTTTCTGATTTCGAAAAAAATGGTCAAAATATCAACATTTTCTTTGTAAAATCGCCACTGCTTAGTCGAAAAGTTGTAAAAATGACTCTAATTTTCCTAAATTTCTAATACATATATATCGAGCGATAAATCATAAATAAACTTTTGCGAAGTTTCCTTAAAATTGCTTCAGATTTAAATGTTTCCCATATTTTTTACTAATATTGTGTTCCACCCTAGTGCAGCCTAACCTAACCTAACTTAAATTTTGAGTCTATAGATTTTGTAAAACTATCAAATTCTGTCCAAATCGAGTGATATTTAAATGTATGTATTTGGGACAAACCTTTATATATAGCACCCAACACATTTGACGGATGTGATATGGTATCGAAAATTTAGATCTACAAAGTGGTGCAGGGTATAATATAGTCGGCCCCGCCCGACTTTAGACTTTCCTTACTTGTTTTTCTATAGAAAATGTTGTCGACATTTTATTCTATAAAAAATTTGTCTAAATTTTATTTCTACATGAAATGTTGTCAAAATCTCATTTCTATAGAAAATTTTGTCAAAAGTCTTATTTCTATCGAAAATTTTGTCAGAATTTTATTTCTATAAAAAATTTGGGGAAATTTTTATTACTATTGAAAATTGTGCTAAAATTTTATTTCCATGACAAATTTTGCAAAATTTTATTTCTATAACAAATTTTGGTAAAATTTTATTGCTATAGAAAATTTTGTCAAAAGTTTATTTCTATAGAAAATTTTGGTAAAATTTTGTCAAAATTTATTTCTATAGAAAATTTTGTAATTTTTTTTCTATAGAAAAGTTTGCCAATTTTTTTTATTGATAATTTTGTCAAAATTCTATTTCTATAGAAAATTTTGTCATTGTATCCGCCTTACCATATCTCAAACTTGGTGGTACTAATTTTTCAACTCTGCAATGTCCGCAGTTGTGCCCACCATGCACTTATATAGTGAATATTGCATTTTAATTTTATTTGTCAAATTCGATCATCAATTGCTTCGTGTATGAGCCAAAGGTGATGGTTATGGAATTATAGATATAGAGGTTAATGATAATTACTGCAGACACCCTTTACAGGGAGTGTCATTAACCATTGCAAAAAAAAAATGGTTTATTTTAGCCCAAAACCAGCAGGACGATATGACGACAGGACATTGTCAATGGCAGCCTCAGGCAATGGCACAGGAAGGGGTAACAATCATTTGCATGTTAAAGCTATTTATTTATTATGCGACTATGTTGGATGTCGATTGTAAGCGTGTTATTCATGAATAGCTCTTGTTATTATTATTATTATTATTTTAATTCTAATTGAATTTTATATATAATTTATAATTAAAAAAAAATACAACAACATAACTCAACAAATAAACCAAAAATTAGAGCAAAAAAAAAACAACTTTGTATGAAACCGGCAGCTACAAAATTTTATTAGAATAATTAATATAAAAATCTATGGAAATGGAAAACATGGTGAGAGAGTGTGTAAGGGGAATTTGCACAAATAAATAAGGGAAAATATACATATATAAAACAATGAGATTAAATGTTGATTATACACACTAAGCATTTGTGAGTTATGCATTTAAAAATAATAGGAAAGAGTGACGAAATGTTTTTCATATAGCAATAAACCATATCATATTGAATACACAGAAAAATTTGGATTTTTTTATATGAAATTAAAAAAAATATATTTGCATTTTATGGAAAAATATAAATTTTATAAATAAAATTATAAATTATTTTTTGTTGTTGTTTTTTTTTTAATTTTTTATATTATTTTATTTCTTTTTTTTTTTGTATTGAAGAGATTTATTTTTCCAAGTGTATTAAAATTTTGAAAAAAAAAACACATTTGCATCATGAAAAAATAATTATGGTTTATTTGTCACAAAGAAGGCTTTACGTGCAAATGACATTTACTATGATAATACCTCAATTTGTTGTTTACGCGGCAGCCACCATTATAGGGGCAAAGAGCTTGTGGTTATTATATTAGAAATTGATAAAATAAAAATGAGTTAAATCAAATGCAAATGCAAATACATGTAATTAATTATATTTATGAATGCTAAATTATGAATTTTTCATTAGATTTGATATTATATCCGATAGCATTTAAATATTTTTTTTTTCAATTATTGTTATAATGGCATTTATTGTGAAATGCCAGAAGAGATTTATTTATAACATTTTTTGCAAATATATCTTGGTAGCAAGTAAAGGGGGATGTCATAGGGCATTGATCAGAATGTGGGCGGATAACCTTTTTACCCACCACCATAGAGTGATGATAATAAGTTTGTCAATCCGTTTGTAACACATCGAAATATCGATTTCCGACTATATAAAGTTTATTCTTGATATCGTCCTGAAATTTGGCACAGAGTCGTCTTTTGTTTGCAGGCAGGTCAAGTTCGAAGATGGGCTATATCGGTCCAATTTTTGATATAGTCCCCATATAAACCGACTCCCCGATTTGGGGTCTTGGGATTATAAAAACTGTAGTTTTTATCCAATTTGCCCGAAATTGGAAATCTAGATCTACGACCATCAAAAAGTGTACCGAAAATGGTGCCTATCGGTCCATGTTTTGGTATAGCCCCCATATGGACCGATTTCCCGACTTTGCTTCTTGGGCGTCTAGAAAGTGTATTTTCTATCCGATTTACCTGAAATTGGAAATCTAGAGGTATTCTAGGACCATAAAGTGGATCACGCAAAAATTGATCCACATCGGTCCATAAGTATATATAGCCCCCATACAAACCGATCCCCATATTTACCTTACAAAGCCTCCTTGAAGAGCAAACTCATCCGATCTGAATGAACTTTGGTACGCGATGTTAGTATATACTCCTTTAAAAACCAAGCAAAAACATGACCAAATCGGTTCATAAGTAAATATAGCCCCCATATTTGATGTCTGGAGCTTCATGGAGGAAAAAATTTCACTCCATGCGGTTGACATTTGGCTCTGTACTTCGAAAATGGGTTCATATCGGTTCATAATTAACTGAATTGACTCGGGCGGATACTTTATTGGAATGACAGACTTTAGTAGAACTGTCGTCGGAATCCATGGTGGAGGATACGTTAGATTCGCCCTGGCCGAACTTACGGCCATATATTCTTGCTTTTAATTCGAAAAATTATCGGGACCTATGGCCCGTACCTCCGATTCCTCTCGTACTTTACAGGAATGCTGTCGCATCAACACAGATGGCTCAAAAAGGCTAATACATATCTGTCTCACGACGGCCTAAACTTAGCTCATGGTCCCTTGCATGGATGGAAAATTCAAGGCTTGGTGAATATTACTTCACAATTATAGGAAGAGCCGACATTGAAGCAAATCGGTATAAAACTCTGGAAGCTGGGTCCATATTAGTGCATATCGGGCGAAAGATATATATGGGAGCTATATCTAAATCTGAACCGATTTCTTCCAAAATCAATAGTGTTATATTCTGGCCCAAATTAGGAACATGTGCCAAATTTAAAGGCGATTGGATTTAAATTGCGACCTAGACTTTGATCACAAAATGTGTTCACAGACAGACGGACGGACGGACGGACAGACGGAGAGACGGACATGGTTATATCGACTCAGGGACCCACCCTGAGCATTATTGCCAAAGACACCAGGTGTCTATCTCGTCTCCTTCTGCTTGTTACAAACATATGCACTAACTTACAATACCCTGTTCCACAGTGTGGCGCAGGGTATATATATAGGAAACATTTAAATCTGAAGCAATTTTAAGGAAACTTCGCAAAAGTTTATTTATGATTTATCGCTCGATATATATGTATTATAAGTTTAGGAAAATTAGAGTCATCTTGACAACTTTTCGACTAAGCAGTGGCGATTTTACAAGGAAAATGTTGGTATTTTGACCATTTTTGTCGAAATCAGAAAAACATATATATGGGAGCTATATCTAAATCTGAACCGATTTCAACCAAATTTGGCACGCATAGCAACAATGCTAATTCTACTCTCTGTACAAAATTTCAACTAATTCGGAGTTAAAAATTGGCCTTTGTGGTCATATGAATGTAAATCGGGCGAAAGCTATATATAGGAGATATATCTAAATCTGAACCGATTTCAACCAAATTTGGCACGCATAGCAACAATGCTAATTCTACTCCCTGTACAAAATTTCAACTAAATCGGAGTTAAAAATTGGCCTTTGTGGTCATATGAATGTAAATCGGGCCAAAGCTATATATAGGAGATATATCTAAATCTGAACCGATTTTAACCAAATTTAGCACGCATAGCTACAATGCTAATTCTACTCCCTGTGCAAAATTTCAACTAAATCGGAGCAAAAAATTGGCCTCTGTGGTCATATGAGTGTAAATCGGCCGAAAGCTATATATGGGAGCTATATCTAAATCTGAACCGATTTCAACCAAATTTGGCACGCATAACTACAATGCTAGTTTTACTCCCTGTGCAAAATTTCAACTAAATCGGAGTTAAAAATTGGCCTCTGTGGTCGCATTAGTGTAAATCGGGCGAAAGCTATATATGGGAGCTATATCTAAATCTGAACCAATTTCAACCAAATTTGGCACGCATAGCAACAATGCAAATTCTACTCCCTGTACAAAATTTCAACTAAATCGGAGTTAAAAATTGGCCTCTGTGGTTGTATGAGTGTAAATCGGGCGAAAGCTATATATGTGAGCTATATCTAAATCTGCATCGATTTCAACCAAATTTGGCACGCATAGCTACAATGCTAATTCTACTCCCTGTGCAAAATTTCAATTAAATCGGAGCAAAAAATTGGTCTCTGTGGTCATATGAGTGTAAATCGGGCGAAAGCTATATATGGGAGCTAAATCTAAATCTGAACCGATTTCAATAAAATTTGGTATACTTGACTACACTACTAATTCTACTTCTAGCGCAAATTTTCAACCAAATTGGGGTAAAACTCTAGCTTCTGGGACCGTATTAGTCCATATCGGGCGAAAGATATATATGGGAGCTATATCTAAATCTGAACCGATTTCAATAAAATTTGGCACACTTGACTATAGTACTAATTGTTCTTATTGTGCAAAATTTTAAGCAAATTAGGGTAAAACTCTGGCTTCTGGGGCCATATAAGTCCATATCGGGCGAAATATAGATGTGGGAGCTATATCTAAATCTGAACCGATTTCTTCCAAAATCAATAGGGATCTATTCTGAGTCAAAACACATACTTTTGCCAAATTTGAAGTCGATTGGACTTAAGCTGTGACCTAGACTCTGATTACAAAAATGTGTTCACGGACAGACGGACATGGCTATATCGACTCAGGAGCCCACCCTGAGCATTTTTGCCAAAGACACCATGTGTCTATCTCGTCTCCTTCTGGCTGTTGCAAACATATGCACTAACTTATAATACCCTGTTCCACAGTGTGGCGCAGGGTATAATTATCGGGACCTATGGCCCGTACCTGCGATTCCTCTCGTACTTTACAGGAATGCTGTCGCATCAACACAGATGGCTCAAACAGGCTAATACATATGTATCTCACGACGGCCTAAACTTAGCTCATGGTCCCTTGCATGTATGGAAAATTCAAGGCTTGGTGAATATTACTTGACAATTATAGGAAAAGCCGACATTGAAGGATGGGAGCCACCGTGGTGCAATGGTTAGCATGTCCGCCTTGCATACACAAGGTCGTGGGTTCGATTCCTGCTTCGACCGAACACCAAAAAGTTTTTCAGCGGTGGATTATCCCACCTCAGTAATGCTGATGACATTTCTGAGGCTTTCAAAGCTTCTCTAAGTGGTTTCACTGTAATGTGGAAAGCCGTTCGGACTCGGCTATAAAAAGGAGGTCCCTTGTCATTGAGCTTAACATGGAATCGGACAGCACTCAGTGATAAGAGAGAAGTTCACCAATGTGGTATCACAATGGACTGAATAGTCTAAGTGAGCCTGATACATCGGGCTGCCACCTAACCCAATCTAACCTAACATTGAAGGATCAAAAAGCGGCGTCGCCAATTAAGCTTGGTCACCACCAGCCAGTTATTCCTGGTTTAACTTTTCTGATTAAAACTCCTTAAATAAAAATCATCGATAAGTCGAGCTTTTGCTGTCCCAATATGTACTGAACACCGAGATCAAATCAACATTTACCCTCTTGCTAATTTTTTGCCATGGACCGGTCACAGTTCTACAAACTCAGAAAAGGAGCCATTTAGGCTGAACGAATGTTGTTCGGTGGGAGGTTGGTAGAACCATGACAGATAGCCGCTACATACATGTTGCCTCATCGCCAACCACATCTGCCCGCCAGTATGTTAACTAATCGGGGAAAGATAAGGCCCCATATTTGACGCCCATTGTGAACACCGTATCAGCGAATACGGCAGCTGATCCGGTCAAATTATGCGTGATATATTTTCAAAAAGCGACGTCGTCAATATAGCTTGGTCGCCACAAGCCAGTTATCCCTGGTGTAACTTTTCTGACACCTATTACAACTTCTTAAATAAAAATCATCGATAAGTCGAGCTTTCGCTGTCCCAATATGTGCTGAACACCGAGATCAAATCAACATTTACCCTTTTGCTGATTTGTTGCCATGGACCTCTTATAGCCCTCCAAACCCAGAAAAAGAGCCATATAGGCGGCACGAATGTTGTTCGGTGTTGGCTCTCTTATGGGAGGTTGGTAGAACCATGCCAGCTATCCGTTACTTCCATGTTGCCTTGGAGACAAACACCTCTGCCCGCCAGTATTCTCGGAATTCGTTCGGCGAGACACATTAAAGCGAGGCCTCTATCACTCTGCGATGCACGTAAGATTGTTTTATGGGAGTGAATATTCACATAAACAATGTTGCTCAGAAAACACCGAATTTTATTGGCCTCTTTGAGCACCTTTTTAGTCACCGTTGGTTGTTGATAAAGGGTCACATAATGGGGCAGCAAGAAATCCCGTAATATTCTCAATTTCTGGGTGGGTAGAGAGAGACTCTCTCCGAATGGTTTGATATGCGTATCCTCGCACTGCACATAACTACTCAGCATGCCATTTTCTTTTTCCTTAGGATCATCCTTAATCGGATACCATGGCACAGGTAGTCGTTACTTCCATGTTGCCTTGGAGCCAATCACCTCTGCCCACCAGTAGTCTCGGAATTCGTTCGGCGAGACACATTAAAGCGAGGCCTCTATCACTCAGCGATGTATGTAAGATTGCATTATGGGAGTGAAGATTGACATAAAAATGTTGTCCACAAAACACAGAGTTTTATTGGCCTCTTTGAGCACCTTCCTAGTCACCGTCGGTTGTTGATAAAGGGTCACATAATGGGGCAGCAAGAAATCCCCTAATATTCTCAATTTCTGGGTGGGTACAAAGAGACTCTCTCCGAATGGTTTGATACGCGTATCCTCGCACTGCGCATAACCACTCAGCATGACATTTTCTCTTCCCTTGGGATCATCCTTAATCGGATACCATGGCACAGGTAGCCGTTACTTCCATGTTTCCTTGGCGCCAAACACCTCTGCCCGCCAGTATTCTCGGAATTCGTTCGGCGAGACACATTAAATTGAGGCCTCTATCACTCAGCGATGTATGTAAGATTATATTTTGGGAGTGAATATTCACATAAAGATTGTTGCTCAGAAAACACTGAGTTTTATTGGTCTCTTTGAGCACCTTCGTCGGTTGTTGATAAATGGTCACATAATGGGCAGCAAGAAATCCCAAGAAATCTCAATTTCTGGGTGGGTAGAAAGAGACTCTCTCCGAATGGTATGATCTCCGGAGCCAATTAACTCAACACCTCTTCAACTCGCACTTCTCATAACCACTCCGAATGACATTTTCTTTTTCCTTGCGATCATCCTTAATCGGATACCATGGCACATCTGCACATTTTCTCGAGCCATAATCCTGTTACTAGCAAATTTTAGCAATTACCCCATCATTCTGCTAGCTTTATCGGCGGACTTCGCGAATAACAAAATGTCGTCTGCGTAGAGCAGTGATGTTATTGCTTGGCCTCTTATCACATCGCCGGGGAATTTATCAACTTGAATTACCAACTCGTCGAATACTGACTTAACTAATAGGGGAAAGATAAGGTCCCATATTTGACGCCCATTGGGAACGCCGTATCAGCGAATATGGCAGCTGATCCGGTCAAATCCTGCATGCTATATTTTCAGCATTCTACTGTCCACAATGACTCGACTTAACGAGCGAATGACGTGGGACATGGTACAAAAAGCTATATATAGGGCCACCGATACCCTGGACACCGTGCTTGCCCTCAAGCCTGCGCAACTTCATACGCCACACTGGTACGAGTCACATTAGTACAGCAGAATCCCTGCTTTGTCCTCACCAAAGTGATGCTGACTCTCCTAACTCGGTTCAGGATCTTATGGAAAAGTATAATTATCATAGATGATGTCACTACTGGGCGGGGATTCGAGGGCATTAGTTTGGCGATGAAATCCACCCAAAGCCAAAACCTCCCGGTCCTGCACTAGTCAGATTCAACAAGGTCCAATCCATGGAAGCACATTACATAGGAATCATCCTCATCCTCATCGTCACCATAGTCCCCGTCCTCGGCAGACTCATATTCGAATACTACCTACTTCCGCAGCACTGTGAGCCTCCTTCCTCCAAACCTCTACTGTTGGCGTCATAGTAACTCCCGTCGCGATTACTTGAATTTCTTCACTTTGTTTTAATTACACACTCGGATTTCCCAAGCCAGTTCTTAATTGATTGTTAATTGATAGTCGTTATAATTTAAATAGAACAAACCTTGCGATGAACCCCTAAAAATTTTAGCAAGAAAGTTCCACAACTGGTTACGAACTTCATATTCGAAGACCAAGATCCGGAGACATCTATGTATCCAGAATGGGTGCATAAACAATAGGCTAGGTTAGGTATAGTGTCTGTCAGATATTTCAGACTCACTGAGACCACTCAATCCATTGTGATACCACAGTGGTGAACTTCTCTCCTATCACTGGATGCTATAGACTCGGGCATGTTTAGCTCTATGACAAGGGTCTTCGTTTTTATTGCCGAGTCCAAACGACGTTCCACTTAGATAGGCTTTGAAAAACTTGGAAATGTCGACAGCATTACTGAGAGGGAATAATCCACTCCTGAACTAAATTTTGGTGTTTGGTCGAAATTGAGATTGAACTCATGACCATTTCTATGCAAACGAGCATGCTAACCACTGCACTACGATAGCTCCCAACATTTCTGTCTTCAGAACCAATCTTAATCACGAAGTCACGGATCTTAGAGACCAGCTGCGAATATTGGTTTGGCCTGTTGGACCACCATGAATTTTCAAGGTTCTAAGAAAAATATCGACACAAAAGTAAATTCCATGACCTTCGAGTCCATCTAATTTACAGCCTATCTCAATTAGTGTGTGTCTATTCGATGGGTGTACAACTATAATCTCTATATCTATTTTTGGTCGATTCTGTTGCCAGAATGAGTACCAGGCCCATATATGTATATTACCACAAGAATGTTCAACAGGTTACGGATTCATCCAAAGTTACCCTTTTCATCGTACTATTCTTTAATTCAAATTGTTCCAATAAGTGGACTAAGCCATTAATTAAGCAAGTAAGCCATTAATTAAGCAAGACTTTTCATGGCCAAAAAAAAAACCAATGCTGTTCATGAAATCGTGAACGCCCGTGGACGAAATCGTTAACATTCCGTTTTGATTTTTTGTGAACGTTTCCGTTGCATTTTGACGCCGTCCGTTCACGATTGTGGAACGCATTTTTTCGTGTTAGTGGAGGACCAATATCTGACACTTTTTCTACATCTCTTATGTCTCCTTATACTTCCAGATTAGATATAAGCTCAACAGGATCTTCCTTCTGCATTAGTTATTCCGATTCCGTTGTAGTTTCACTAGATAGTAGATAGGGACAGTAGGAATCTCGTCAATCTATTCATGCGCCATATTTACTACCATTGTTTACCAGTACTTAATTGAATTTCTTCTCTTTGGCATTCAGAGGGCAGAAATCACAACATCCGTTAGAGCCATCACAATGTTTTTTTTTTTTTTTTTTTTTTTTTTTTTTTTAATTAGCCACTCGGGTTCCCCAAGTCCTTGTCCTTTCTGAATTGATTGTTAATTGATGGTCGTTAAAATTTAAAGAGAACACACCTTGCGATGATCTCCGACAATCCAAAGACTGTAGACCGCATACGCAGATCTCTAAAGAAAGAGTACATACACCAAGATATTGCTTCCCAATCGAGTGCAACTATCCAAATCTTTAGAGTCAATCCTTATCACAAAGTTATGGATCTAAATTGGGAGCCACCGTGATGCAATGTTTAGCATGCCCGTCTTGCAACACAAGGTCGTGGGTTGACAGAACATCAAAAAGTTTTTCAGCGGTGGGTTATCCCAACTCAGTAATGCTGGTGACATTTCTGAGTGTTTCAAACTTTGTCTAAGTGGTTTCACTGCAATGTGGAACGCCGTTCGGACTTGCGCTATAAAAAGGACGACAGCACTCAGTGATAAGAGAGAAGTTCACCACTGGGGTATCACAATCAACTGAATAGTCAAAGTGAGCCGGACACATCGGGCTGCCACCTAACGTAACCTATGGATCTAATTTGCTGACTGCCCTTGCCTACATTATGCTATCGACTAGGGACTCTTCACCTTGTGGATCAACTGCGGATATTGAAAGTAAACGCCATGCCCTTCTCTTCGAAAGGCTTCCATGGTAGTACGGCTATAAAACAGAGAAGAAAACACTCTCGAAGAAGAACATGCAGCATGTTTTAATAATATTTTCGCGGAAATTAGGGATCTGATTGGTATGGACTGTTGAGAAGTTTGCATGACCCCACCATAAATTTTCAAAGTCCGAGGAGAAAGTATCGACACAAAAGTAAACGTCATGATATTCTAGTCCATCTACTATATCTCTCTTCGAAAGGCTTCCATGATAGTACGACTATAAAACAGAACAGAAAATTCTTGACGGTTTCTTTACGGACGTTCCTGTTACCAGTATGAGCAGAGAATGAATATGATCATCTGAAACATGTTTCAATAGCCTATTGTTATTTTTGGACGGAGAATATGTAGCATGTTTCATGATATTTTCGTGGAAATTAAGAATCTGATTGGTGTGAATTGTTGAGAAGTTTGTGTGACTCCACCATAAATTTTCAAGTTCCGAGGAAAAAATATCGACAGAAAAGTAAACGTCAAGATCTTCTAGTCCATCTACCAGATCTCTCTTCGAAAGGCTTCCATGATAGTACGACTATAAAACAGAAAAGTAAACTCTTTCGACGGCTTCTTTACGGACGTTCCCGTTGACAAGATGAGCAGAGAAGGTATATGATTATCTGAAAGGTGCTTCAATAGCATATTTTTATTTTTGGACGTAGAACATGTTTCATGATATTTTCTCAGAATGAATCAAATTTCGTTGAGCATGTTTATGTTTTGGCGAAAAAAAAAAATATTTTTCTCACCAAAAAGCAAAAATATCTCTGCATGTAGAATTATCTTTTGTCACATTTTCAAATCAAAACTTTTATTGAACTCCCAAAATATTGACATTGTTCTGGCGCTAAAATCGTAAATTCAAGTTGAAATGTTCAAATTTAAAATCTTCAATAAGCTTATCGCTATCTTGCTACTACATGTTAAATAAATTAATCAAAATTATTTCAAAATTTTTGTAATTTATTATGCGACTTTTAAAGTGACGTCTATGTACGATCGTTCCATTCATTCATCCATCCATCGATTCACATGCGTTTGGACAGTTCAACATTGATTTGGTTTTGAATGAGTGCCACTCATAAATTCTATTCAATCAGCGCTCCGATTGGAAAGATTGTATGCCCAGCATAATGAAATTGGAGTAAAAACATTTCATCAATATAATTATTAATTATTTATTTGTCATACATGTTGGGGATGTCAAAACGAAATCTTATCAGGATGATTAATTGCTTGAAGTTTTTTTGTTTTGTATGTTTTAGGTAAAACCTATATTGCTGCATATATTTGAAGTTAGTTGGTTAAGACGTACTATATATTTTGAATTAATAAATTTAAACCGGATCGAAAGAAATTTATCCTTTTAAGAAGTTCCTCTGGCAAAATCTGGGAGTCGGTTTATATGGGAGCTATATATGTGGTTAAGGGTATAAAATAAAAAATACAAATACAAATTTAATTTATTTCAAACTTTCGAAAAATATTCCTTTCCATTTAACATAGGTTGAGAATGAAGGGCAAGGCCTTCTTTGTAGCTTACATAAAAGGGCGTTCACCAGCCCTCTAAACAGAAGGAGTTATACAGGGGTGTATATTAGAATTCCTACATAATTACTGAAAATAGAACCACAGCTCCCCTCCTTCTTATTACAGACATGGTTAGGTTTAGGTTAGGTTTAGGTGGCAGCCTGATGTATCAGGCTCACTTAGACTATTCAGTCCATTGTGATACCACATTGGTGAACTTCTCTCTTATCACTGATTGCTGCCCGATTCCATGTTAAGCTCAATGACAAGCGACCTCCTTTTTATAGCCGAGTCCGAACGGCGTTCCACATTGCAGTGAAACCACTTAGAGAAACTTTGAAACCCTCAGAAATGTAACCAGCATTACTGACGTGGGATAATCCACAGCTGAAAAACTTTTTGGTGTTCGGTCGAAGCCACGACCTTGTGTACGCAAGGGGGGCATGCTAACCATTGCACCACGGTGGCACCGCTACGTCAAGAAGGTGTTCTATAGTACAGGAAGGTCTTTCCAATACGTTCTCAAAAGAATGGCTTTATTATTACTAAATAATACGATATTTCATAGTTATTGTTTTAATTCACAATTATCTATTGTTACAGTAAGAATTTCCGAGTTCAAATATAGACAAATAAATAGATAACTAATATAACAGGTTGGCTGATAAGTCCCCGGTCTGACACATAGACGGCTTCGCTAGTATTAAATGCATATTATTTTTATATAGTACCAACCTTCAAATGACTCGTGTCAAAATTTGACGTCTGTAAGTGTGAGATAGAGCGTCTTTTGTGAAGCAACTTTTGTTATTGTGAAAAAAAATGGAAAAAAAGGAATTTCGTGTTTTGATAAAACACTGTTTTCGGAAGGGAAAAAATACGGTGGAAGCAAAAACTTGGCTTGATAATGAGTTTCCAGACTCTGCCCCAGGGAAATCAACAATAATTGATTGGTATGCAAAATTCAAGAGTGGTGAAATGAGCACGGAGTACGGTGAACGCAGTGGACGCCCGAAAGAGGTGGTTACCGACGAAAACATCAAAAAAATCTACAAAATGATTTTGAATGACCGTAAAATGAAGTTGATCGAGATAGCAGAGGCCTTGAAGATATCAAAGGAACGTGTTGGTCATATCATTCATCAATATTTGGATATGTGGAAGCTCTGTGAAAAATGGGTGCCGCGCGAGCTCACATTTGGCCAAAACAACAACGTGTTGATGATTCTGAGCGGTGTTTGCAGCTCGTAAAACACCCGAGTTTTTCCGTCGATATGTGACAATGGATGAAACATGGCTCCATCACTACACTCCTGAGTCCAATCGACAGTCGGCTGAGTGGACAGCGACCGGTGAACCGTCTCCGAAGCGTGGGAAGACTCAAAAGTCCGCTGGCAAAGTAATGGCCTCTGTTTTTTGGGATGAGCATGGAATAATTTGTATCGATTATCTTGAGAAGGGAAAAACCATCAACAGTGACTATTATATGGCGTTATTGGAGCGTTTGAAGGTCGAAATCGCGGCAACACGGCCCCATGTGAAGAAGAAACAAGTATATACGGCCGTAAGTTCGGCCAGGCCGAAGCTTATGTACCCTCCATCATGGATTGCGTAGAAACTTCATCTCAACACTGCCATCCACAATCGAATTACTTAAGTTGCGGTAACGCTTGCCGATGGCAAGGTATATTAAAACCTCCTAACACCATCTTCTAAATTGTATGTAAGTCCATACGTGGTATATATTAAATCAAAAAAGATCGATCCAATACGTATATAATTCAGTTTAACAAAGTAGACATAAAATTTTGACAAAATTTTCTACAGAAATAAAATGTTAACAAAATTTTCTATAGAAATAAAATTTTCACAAAATTTTCTATAGAAATAAAAATTTTGACAAAATTTTCTATAGAAAGAAAATTTTGACAAAATTTTCTATAGAAATAAAATCTTGGTAGATTATTCTTGGCACGAGTGGCAACCATGATTATGAACCGAATAAAATTTGAACAAAATTTTCTGTAGAAATAAAATTTTGACAAAATTTTCTATAGAAATAAAATTTTGACAATGATGAAAATTTTATTATGAACCGAATAGCATTTTAACAAAATTTTCTCTAGAAATAAAATGTTGACAAAATTTTCTATAGAAATAAAATTTTGGTAGATTATTTTTGGCTCTAGTGGCAACCATGATTATGAAACGATATGGACCAATTTTTGTGTGATTGGACCAATTTTGGTATGGTTGTTAGCGACCATATACTAACACCACGTTCCTAATTTGAACCGGATCGGATGAATTTTGCTCCTCCAAGAGGCTCCGGAGGTCAAATCTGGAGAATGTTTTATATGGGGGCTATATATAATTATGGACCGATATGGACTAATTCTGGCACGGTTGTTAAAGATCATATACTAACCCCATGTTCTAAATTACAACCGGATTGGATGAAATTTGCTTCTATTGGAGACTTCGCAAGCCAAATATGGAGATCGGTTTATATGGGGGCTATATATAATTATGGACCGATGTGGACCAATTCTTGCATGGTTGTTAGAGACCATATACCAATATCATGTATCAAATTTCAGGCGGATCGGATTAAATTTGCTTCACTTTGAGGCTCCGCAACCCAAATCTGGGGATCGGTTTATATGGGCGCCATATATAATTATGGACCGATATGGACCAATATTTGCACGGTTGTTAGAGACCACATACCAATACCATGTAGCAAATTTCAGCCGGATCGGATGCAATTTGCTCCTCTGTGAGGCTTCGCAAGCCAAATCTGGAGATCGGTTTATATGGGGTCTATATATAATTATGGACCGATGTGGACCAATTTTTGCATGGTTGTTAGAGACCATATACCAACATCATGTACCAAATTTCAGCTGGATCGGATGAAATTTGCTTCTCTTTGAGGATCCGCAAGCCAAATCGGGGGATAGGTTTATATGAGGGCTATATATCATTATGGACCGATGTGGACCAATTTTTGCATGATTGTTAGAGACCATATACCAACACCATGTACCAAATTTCAGCCGGATCGGATGAAATATGCTTCTCTTAGGGGCTCCACAAGCCAAATCTGGGGATCGGTTTATATGGGGGCTATATATAATTATGGACCGATATGGACCAATTTTTGGATGGTTATTAGAGACCATATACCAACATCATGTACCAAATTTCAGACGGATCAGATGAAACTTTCTTCTCTTTGAGGCTCCGCAAGCCAAATCTGGGGATCGGTTTATATGGGGGCTATATATAATTATGGACCGATGTGAACCAATTTTTGCATGGTTGTTAGAGACAATATAACAACACCATATACAAAATTTCAGCCGGATCGGATGAGATTTGCTTCTCTTTTAGGCTCCGCAAGCCAAATCTGGGGATCGGTTTATATGGGGGCTAAATATAATTATGGACCGATGTGGACCAACTTTTGCATGGTTGTTAGAGACCATATACCAACACCATATACCAAATTTCAGCAGGATCGGATGAAATATGCTTCTGTTAGAGGCTCCACAAGCCAAATCTGAGGGTCCTTTTATATGGGGGCTATACGTAAAAGTGGACCGATATGGCCCATTTTCAATACCATCCGACCTACATCGATAACAACTACTTGTGCCAAGTTTCAAGTCGATAGCTTGTTTTGTTCGGAAGTTAGCGTGATTTCAACAGACGGACGGACGGACGGACGGACATGCTTAGATCGACTCAGAATTTCACCACGACCCAGAATATATATACTTTATGGGGTCTTAGAGCAGTATTTCGATGTGTTACAAATGGAATGACAAAGTTAATATACCCCCATCCTATGATGGAGGGTATAAAATGACAAAGTTAATATACCCCCATCCTATGATGGAGGGTATAAAAAGTGTTGTTCCACCAAGACAACGCACCGTGCCACAAGTCATTAAGAACGATGGCAAAAATTCATGAATTGGGCTTCGAATTGCTTCCCCAAGCACCGTATTCTCCAGATCTGGCCCCCAGCGACTTTTTCTTGTTCTCAGACCTCAAAAGGACGCTCGCAGGGAAAAATTTGGCTGCAATGAAGAGGTGATCGCCAAAACTGAGGCCTATTTTGAGGCAAAACCGAAGGAGTACTACCAAAATGGTATCAAAAAATTGGAAGGTCGTCATAATCGTTGTATCGCTCTTGAAGGGAACTATGTTGAATAATAAAAACGAATTTTGACAAAAAATGTGTTTTTTAAAAAAAATAAACATTTTCAAGTCTGGATTTCTTTCGCGTTTTTGGGGATCGGCTATATATAACTATAGACCGATATGGACCAAGTTTGGTATGGTTGTTAGCGGCCTATTAATTACGTATATAATTCAGTTTGACAAAATTTTCTATAGAAATAAAATTTTGACAAAATTTTCTATAGAAAAAAATTTTGATAAAATTTTCTATAGCAATAAAATTTTGACAAAATTTTCTATAGAAATAAAATTTTTACAAAATTTTCTATAGAAATAAAATTGTGACAAAATTTTCTATAGAAATAAAATCTTGACAAAATTTTGTATAGTAATAACATTTTGACAAAATTTTCTATAGAAATAAAATTTTGTTAGATTTTTTTTTGGGCGGCTATATATAACTATAGACCGATATGGACCAAGTTTGGCATGGTTGTTAGCGGCCATATACTAGCGCAATGTACCAAATTTCACAACGTACCAAATTTCAACCGAATCGGATGAATTTTTCTCATCCACGAGGCACCGGAGGTCAAATCTCTGGAACGGTTTATATGGGGGCTATATATAATTATGGACCCGTTCGGATCAATTTTCGCATGGTTGTTAGAGACCATATATTAACACCACGTACTGCCCCAGCGACTTTTTCTTGTTCTCAGACCTCAAAAGGATGCTCGCAGGGAAAAAATTTGGCTGCAATGATCGGCGAAACTGAGGCCTATTTTGAGGCAAAACCGAAGGAGTACTACCAAAATGGTATCAAAAAATTCGAAGGTCGTTATAATCGTTGTATCGCTCTTGAAGGGAACTATGTTGAATAATAAAAATGAATTTTGACAAAAAAATGTGTTTTTCTTTGTTAGACCGAGGTTACTAACACCATGTACTAAATTTTTAGCCGGTACATGGATGAAATTTGCTCGGTTAATACCAATTTTTCCATGATAGTTGGAGACCACATACCAACACCATCTACCAAATTTCAAACGGATCGGATGAATTTTCTCCTCCAAGAGGCTCCGCAAGCCAAATCTGAGCGTCGGTTTATATGTGGTCCGATATGGCCCATTTGCAATATCACCCGATCTACATCAATAACAACTACTTGTACCCAGTTTCAAGTCGATAGCTTGTTTCGTTCGGAAGTTAGCGTGATTTCAACAGACGGACGGACGGACATGCTTAGATCAACTCAGAATTGCAACACGACCCAGAATGTATATACTTAATGGGGTCTTAGAGCAATATTTCGATGTGTTACAAACGGAATGACAAAGTTCATATACCCCCCATCCTATGGTGGAGGGTATAAAAAAGCCGATTAAATACGTATATAATTCAGTTTGACAAAATTTTTTATAGAAATAAAATTTGGTAGATTATTTTTGGCGATATGAACCAATTTTTGTGTGATTGGCGATCGGCTATGTTATAAATATAGACCGATATGGACCAACTGTTGCATGGCTGTTAGCGGCCATATTCTAGTGCAATGTACCAAATATCAACAAATCTGGGGATCGATTTATATGAGGGCTATATATAATTATAGACCGATATGGACCAATTGTTGCATGGCTGTTAGCGGCCATATACTAGTGCAATGTACCAAATTTCAACCGAATGGGATGAATTATGCTCCTCCAAGAGGTTCCGGAGGTCAAATCTGGGGATCGATTTATAATTATAGAGCGATATGGACCAATGTTTGCATAGTTTTTAGAGACCAAATACTAACACCACGTACCAAATGTCAACCGGATCGGATGAATTTTGCTCCTCCAAGAGGCTGCGGAGATCAAATCTGGGGATCGATTTATATGAGGGCTATATATATATATATGAACCGATATGGACCAATTTTTGCATGGTTGTTAGAGACCATATACTAACACCACGTATCAAATTTCAACCGGATCGGATGAATTTTGCTCTTCCAAGTGGCTCCGGAGGTTAAATCTAGGGGGATATATATAATTACACCGAAAGAATTCTCTTCGTTTATTTTACGAAGAATTCTTCATTAACTATTTTTCGTGAATTCTTCATTAAAACAACGAAATTTTCATTCATTCTCGTAAATTTTACGAAGAACATTTTACGAATATACGAAACTTCTACGAAATATTCTACATTAACTTTTCTTCGTAAAAAGTTCCTACTTTTAACGAAACTTTCTTCAAATTTCATGAATTTTGTGAAGAAGTTTTTACGAATATTTTACGAAACATTCTGCGTTAAAAATTCTTCATAAAAAGTACGAAACATTTTCTTTGAAATAACGAAGAAGTTTCATTGAAGTTGTAAAATTTCCGTTTAGGGCATTAAATTGCCTTTTACAATGTGCTTGAGTGTATTCCTTTATTCTATTTTTTTATGCAAGTCTATGCTACTTCTCATTTGGGTGATAGAGCGCTATGAATAAAAGTGAAGCAATAATAAAACTAGAAATAATTCAAAAACTTAAGATATAAAGTAGTGATGTCATTTTTCACACTTGTAACTACAACCAAATGCACTTTCGACTGTAAATTTGTTTCTAAAAGTTCGAACATTTTTGAAAGAAAGTACGAAAGTTTTTCATAAAAAGTACGACATTTTTCATAAAAACTACGAAAGTTTTTCATAAAAAATACGAAACATTTTCATAAAAAGAACGAAATTGTTTCATAAAAAGTACGAAGATTTTTCATAAAAAATACGAAGATTCTTCATAAAAATTACGAATTTTTTTCTTACAAACTACGAAAATTTTGGAAGAAATTTTCTTCGTAAAAAGTACGAAATATTTCGTACTTTTAATGAAAAGTTTCTTTGGCTGTAAAACAATGACAAATTTCGTACTTTTAACGAAATTTTTCGTTCTTTTTACGAAGAAAATTCTTTCGGTGTATGGACCGATACCGATTTTTGCATGGTTGTTAGAGACCATATACTAACACCATGTACCAAATTTCAGCCGCTACATGGATGAAATTTGCTTCTCTTCGAGGCTCCGCAAGCCAAATCTGGGGATCGGTTTATATGGGGGCTATATATTATTGTGAACCGATATGGACCAATGTTTGCATGGTTGTTAGAGACCATGTACTAACACCGAGTTCCAAATTTGAACCGAATCGGATGAAATTTGCTTCATTAGGGGATCCGCAAGCCAAATCTGGGGATCGGTTTATATGGAGGCTATATATAATTATGGGCTGAAGTGGACCAATTTTTCCATGATTGTTAAAAATCATATACTAACACCACGTACCAATTTTCAGGCTGATCGGATGAAATATGCTTCTCTTAGAGGTTCCGCAAGCCAAATCTGGGGGTCCCTTTATATGGGGGCTATACGTAAAAGTGATCCGATATGGCCCATTTGCAATACCATCCGACTTACATCAATAGCAACTACTTGTGCCAAGTTTCAAGTCGATAGCTTGTTTCATTCGTAAGTTAGCGTGATTTCAACAGACGGAGGGACGGACGGACATGCTTAGATCGACTCAGAATTTCACCACGACTCAGAATATACTCGTATATACTTTATGGGGTCTTAGAGCAATATTTTGATGTGTTACAAACGGAATGACAAAGTTAATATACCCCCCATTCTATGGTGGAGAGTACAAAAAATGTTGTCAAAATTTTATTTTATCAACATTAAATTTTATAAAAATTTTATTTCTATATAAATTTTCTAAAATTTTGTCAAATTTTTTTTTAAGAAAATTTTGTCAAAACTTTATTATTATAGAAAATGTTGTCAAAATATTATTACTATAGTTATATAGTAACATGTTATTACTATAGTAACATGTTATCCGCGAACCTGTTATGGTGGAGGGTATAATAATGGCCGATTTTGGGAGGTTGAAGGCAACCTGGGAGCCACCGTGGTTAGCATGCCCGCCTTGCATACATAAGGTCGTGGGTTCGATTCCTGCTTCGACCGAACACCAAAAAGTTTTTCAGCGGTGGATTACCCACCTCAGTAATGCTGGTGACATTTCTGAGGGTTTCAAACTTCTCTAAGTGGTTTCACTGCAATGTGGAAGCCGTTCGGACTCGGCTATAAAAAGGAGGTCCCTTGTCATTGAGCTTAACATGGAATCGGGCAGCACTCAGTGATAAGAGAGAAGTTCACCACTGTGGTATCACAATGGACTGAATAGTCTAAGTGAGCCTGATACATCGGGCAGCCACCTAACCTAACCTAACCCTGTCTCCTTCTGTTTGTAAGTGGGATTTTATTAAACGAGCGATAGAAAGGTCTTGAAAATGTATTATAATTAAATAGGAGTGCAAACAATTTTTAAAATCTCTTTTAAAAGAGAGTCTAAGACAAATCTCCTGCTATGTAACTTTAACACCCATGGTATACAACTTCTATAAAGAAGGCAAAGAGAATGTCCGGGTGTATAAAATGAAAAAGTAAATAAAACGCAATGCTTAATTACAGGTCTGATTTTCGAAGGCCTACGATGAATGTAAAATCAGTACACATGCATGCCTTATAAACACAACTCCTTCCAATTTAAGGAATTTAACATGCCTGAATTTGCAAGGTCCTTCTCGATTCCGCAGCTGGGAATAAGCCTTTTGAAATGGTAGTAATATGTAGTATATTTGGGAGTATATTCCAGAAATTTCTATGCCAATCAAAGCCTATTAAAATCAAACACATTTGGCAAGATATTCATATTAGTAGTATAAACAAAACATAAATAAATTATTTTCAACAAATAAATCACGAATACAAGTAATAAATTTTATTAGGTACTATCACAAAATTTTTTTTTGTTTTTTTTTCAGTTAGCCATTTAAAACAAACTTATAAAATTTATTGCAACTAAATATTGGAAAAATTGATTAAAACCCTTACCAGGGTAATTTTATTTGCTTTTTTTTTTGTTTTGTTTTCATTCATTGTTGAGAATATATTTCGGCTCACATAACCTAGCAAACTAATATACCATCATAATACACAAAATAAATCACATCCGTTATAATTTTCATGATAAATGTATAAAAATCTAAAATTGTAAAGGAAGAACAAAAAAAAATACAAATAAAATAATATGAGAGCCACCAAAAAACATTAGCGATATTAGGCGTATTTATGGTGTTCACACACATTCACACATCTGTATATAAATGTTTGTGTTATGACATTCTATGTATAAGTTTTAACATTTTATTCATAAAATAAATTGCACATCCGTTTCCGCTTGAATAATCAGAAACAGAGATGCTACATTTCAGCATGCATATTGGCTTGAAATTATTAGTGATTTAAGTAACTTCCGATTTGCTGTTAAATTTATGGTTTATGACTCCTTCACACCATAGTCGAAAGCAACGAAGGTTGGTCGCTAGTATAGTGTGAACAGTGAAAACATTGATAATCTTCATCATGTCCCAAATGTTAACTAATTTTATGAAGGTTAGCTAACTAAATTTCACATTGTTCAACGGATGTGTAAATAATCCAGCCTTTATACACAAAAAACAAAATCTTTAATATTTTTCCAAATAAAATATTAATTGACGCCTCAAAGAAAGATACCTATTATTTTTACAGCATTTTCATAGTGAAGTTAAAAATCATTTTTCATGAAAATGGAATTTTCTTTAAAATCGACTCCACTCTACATTTAGGACTAAACTCCTTCTATGAAAACTTTTTCGACTTATTATCAGGGAACTAAGTTTTGTCTCAGAGATTTGAGTCTTCCATTTTTAGTATTTTAAGTACAAGAAACCTTTCTAATCAATACCGTATATTGTTTTCAGTGCACTAATAATCAATTTTGTTCGAACTCTTTCCCTAACCATTTTGTTACTTCTGATCCTGTCACTTTTCCATTACTGCAATAAAAATTGAAATGAATTTATTTGTGATAGTTTTTCGTTTTTTGCTTCCCTAAATCATGACTGACAGTGAGTGATGGTGTTGAATATTTTGCAAAGAGTTTCCTTGACATTTTCCATCTTTTCTTCTCCACATATATGTTATCAGTCATTGTGACCACAATTCCATCATCATTATCATCACCACCATCTTCACCGACTTCACCATCACCCTTAAAATATTTCGCTCAAGCTCAATAAATTGAATGAAATTGCCAATGGATATTTCTTGAACAAGTTCACATAGGACAAAGAAAATATCAATCAAATTTCCGTTATTCGAGGAACATATGAATGATGATAATTCTAGTAGGGAAGATCTTCTTGAATCGTCAATATGGTTGTCGAGAAAAAACTTAAGAATTTTTATAACACATATGAGGGCACAGTTTATCAAACATAATTTTGTATAACGCTATGAAAAAACATTATTTGTTAAACACATTACTTCCATACACCATTCTATTTCTATTGGAAAATTTGTCAAAATTTTATTTCTATAGATAATTTTGTTCAAATTTAATTTTTACAGAAAATTTTGTCAAAATTTTATTTCTATTGACAATTTTGTCAAAATTTTATTTCTATAGAAATTTTGTTAAAATTTCATTTTTATAGAAAATGTTGTCAACATTTTTTTTATATATATATTTTTATACCCTCCACCATAGGATGGGGGTATATTAACTTTGTCATTCCGTTTGTAACACATCGAAATATTGCTCTAAGACCCCATAAAGTATATATATTCTGGGTCGTGGTGAAATTCTGAGTCGATCTAAGCATGTCCGTCCGTACGTCCGTCTGTCCGTCTGTCCGTCCGTCTGTCCGGCTGTCCGTCCGTCTGTGGAAATCACGCTAACTTCCGAACGAAACAAGCTATCGACTTGAAACTTGGCACAAGTAGTTGTTATTGATGTAGGTCAGATGGTATTGAAAATGGGCCATATCGGACCACGTTTACGTATAGCCCCCATATAAACCGATCCCGAAATTTCGCTTGGGGAGCCTCCCGGAGCAGCAAAATTAATCCGATCCGGTTGAAATTTGGTACGTGGTCTAAGTATACGGTCTCTAACAACCATGCAAAAATTGGTCCATATCGGTCCATAATTATATATAGCCCCCATATAAACCGATCCCCAGATTTGACCTCCGGAGCCTCTTGGAGGGGCAAAATTCATCCGATCCGATTGAAATTTGGTACCTGATGTTAGTATATGGTCTCTAACAACCGTGCCAAAATTGGTCCATATCGGTCCATAATTATATATAGCCCCCATATAAACCGATCCCCAGATTTGACCTCCGGAGTCTTTTGGAGGGGCAAAATTCATCCAATCCGGTTGAAATTTGGTACCTGATGTTAGTATACGGCCTCTAACAACCATGCAAAAATTGGTCCATATCGGTCCATAATTATATATAGCTCCCATATAAACCGATCCCCAGATTTGACCACCGGAGCCTCTTGGAGGAGCAAAAGTCATCCGATACGGTTGAAATTTGGTACATTTTGTCAATATATGGCCTCTAACAGCCATGTAAAAATTGGTCCATATCGGTCCATAATTATATATAGCCCCCATATAAACCGATCCCCAGATTTGAACTCCGGAGCCTCTTGGAGGGGCAAAATTCATCCGATCCGATTGAAATTTGGTACCTGATGTTAGTATATGGTCTCTAACAACCATGCAAAAATTGGTCCATATCGGTCCATAATTATATATAGCTCCCATATAAACCGATCCCCAGATTTGACCACCGGAGCCTCTTGGAGGAGCAAAATTCATCCGATCCGGTTAAAATTTAGTACGTGGTCTTAGTATACGGTTTTTAACAACCATGCAAAAATTGGTCCATATCGGTCCATAATTATATAGCCCCCATATAAACCGATCCCCAGATTTGACCTCCGGAACCTCTTGGAGGAGCAAAAGTCATCCGATACGGTTGAAATTTGGTACATTTTGTCAATATATGGCCTCTAACAGCCATGTAAAAATTGGTCCATATCGGTCCATAATTATATATAGCCCCCATATAAACCGATCCCCAGATTTGACCTCCGGAGCCTCTTGGAAGAGCAAAATTCATCCGATCCAGTTGAAATTTGGTACATGGTGTTAGTATATGGTCTCTAACAACCATGCAAAAATTGGTCCATATCGGTGCATAATTATATAGCCCCCATATAAACCGATCCCCAGATTTGACCTCCGGAACCTCTTGGAGGAGCAAAAGTCATCCGATACGGTTGAAATTTGGTACATTTTGTCAATATATGGCCTCTAACAGCCATGTAAAAATTGGTCCATATCGGTCCATAATTATATATAGCCCCCATATAAACCGATCCCCAGATTTGACCTCCGGAGCCTCTTGGAAGAGCAAAATTCATCCGATCCAGTTGAAATTTGGTACATGGTGTTAGTATATGGTCTCTAACAACGATGCAAAAATTGGTCCATATCGGTTCATAATTATATATAGTTCCCATATAAACCGTCCCCAGATTTGACGTCCGGAACCTCTTGGAGGAGCAAAAGTCATCCGATACGGTTGAAATTTGGTACATTTTGTCAATATATTGGTCCATATCGGTCTTTAGTTATATATATCCGATGACTTATTACACAAAAATTGGTCCATATTGCCAAAAATAATCTACCAAAACTTTATTTCCATAGAAAATTTTGTCAAATTTTATTACTGTAGAAAGTTTTGTCAAAATTTCATTTCTATAGAAAGTTTTGTCAAAAGTTTATTTCTATACAAATGTTTGTCAAAATTTTATTTCCATAGAAAATTTTGTCACAATTTTATTTCTATAGAAAATTTTGTAATCTACCAAAACTTTATTTCCATAGAAAATTTTGTCAAATTTTATTACTATAGAAAGTTTTGTTAAAATTTCATTTCTATAGAAAGTTTTGTCAAAAGTTTATTCTATAGAAATGTTCGTCAAAATTTTACTTCTATAGAAAATTTTGTAAAAAATTTATTTCTGTAGAAAATTTTGTCAACATTTTATTTCTATACTAAGTTTTGTCAAAATTTCATTTCTATACAAAATTTTGTCAACATTTTATTTCTATAGAAATTTTAGTCAAAATTGTATTGCTATAGAAAATTTTGTCAACATTTTACTTCCATAGAAAATTTTGTCAACATTTTATTTCTATAGAAAATTTTATCAAGTTTTTATTTCTATAGAAAATTTTGTCAAATTTTTATTTCTATAGAAAATTTTGTCAAAATTTTATTTCTATAGAAAATTTCGTCAAGGTTTCATTTCTATAGAAAATTTTGTCAAAATTTTATTTCTATAGAAAATTTTGTCAAACTAGATTATATACGTATTTAATCGGCCTTTTTTTGTTTAATATATACCCCGTATGGGCTAACTTACAATTTAGAAGACAGTGTTAAAAAGTTTTACGATACCTTGCCATCGGCAAGTGTTATCGCAACCCAAGTAATTCGATTGTGGATGACAGCCTTTAGTAGAAGTTCCTACGCAATCCATGGTGGAGGGTACATAAGATTCGGCCTGGCCGAACTTACGGCCGTATATACTTGTTTTTTTTTTTTTTTTAATTTGTATTTCTATAGAAAATTTTGACAAGATTTTATTTCTATCGAATTTTTTTTCAAAATTTTATTTCTATGGAAAATTTTGTCAAAATTTTATTTCTATAGAAAATTTTGTTAAAATTTTATTTCTATAGAAAATTTTGTCAAAATTTTATTTCTATAGAAAATTTTGTCAATTTTTACTTCTATTAAAAATTTTGTCAAAATTTCATTTCTATACAAATTTGTGTCAAAATTTTATTTATATAGAAAATCTTGTCAAAATTTTACTTCTATAAAAAATTTTGTCATAATTTAATTTTTAAAGAAATTTTGTCAAAATTTCATTTTTATAGATAATTTTATCAAACTTTTATTTCTGTAGAAAATTTTGTCAGAATTTGATTTCCTTATAAACTTTTGTCAAAATTTTATTTCTATAGAAAATTTTGTCAAAATTTCATTTTTATAGAAAATTTTGTCAGCATTTTATTTATATAAATTTTTTTTTTAAATTTTATTTCTATAGAAAATGTTGTCAAAATTTTATTTCTATAGAAAATTTTGTCATAATTTCATTTTTAAAGAAATTTTGTTAAAATTTCATTTTTATGGGTAATTTTGTCAAGATTTTATTTCTATAGAAAATTTTGTCAAAATTTTTGTTCTTTAGAAAATTTTGTGAAAATCTTATTTCTATAGAAAATTTTGTCAAAATTTGATTTCCTTAAAAACTTTTGTCAAAATTTTATTTCTATAGAAAATATTTTGCATAATTTTGTTTCTATAGAAAATTTTGTCAAAATTTTATTTCTATAGAAAATTTTGTCACAATTTTATATCTATAGAAAATCTTGTCAAAATTTTATTTCTATAGAAACGTTTGTCAAATTTTTATTTCTATTGGAAATTTTGTCAAATTTTTATTTCTATTGGAAATTTTGTCAAAATTTTATTTCGATAGAAAATTTTGTCATAATTTAATTTTTAAAGAAATTTTGTCCAAATATAATTTTTAAAGAAATTTTGTCAAACTTTCATTTTTATACCCACCACCATAAAATGGTGACGGGGGTATAATAAGTTTGTCATTCCGTTTGTAACACATCGAAATATCGATTTCCGACTATATAAAGTATATATATTCTTGATCAGGGAGAAATTCTAAGACGACATAGCCATGTCCGTCTGTCTGTCTGGTTGTCTGTCTGTTGTAATCACGCTACAGTCTTCAATAATAAAGCAATCGTGCTGAAATTTCACACAAACTCGTCTTTTGTCTGCAGGCAGGTCAAGTTCGAAGATGGGCTATATCGGTCCAAGTTTTAACATAGTCCCCATATAAACCGACCTCCCGATTTGGGGTCTTGGGCTTATAAAAACCTTAGTTTCTATCCAATTTGCCTGAAATTGGAAATCTAGAGGTATATTATGACCACAAAGAGGTGTGCCAAAAATGGTGAGTATCGGTCCATGTTTTGGTATAGCCCCCATATAGACCGATATCCCGATTATATTTCTAGGGCTTCTAGAATCGATATTTTATATCCAATTCGCCTGAAATTGGAAATCTAGAGGTGTTTTTGCACCATAAAGAGGTGTGCCAAAAATGGTGACTATCGGTTGATGTTTAGGTATAGCCCCCATATAGACCGATTTCCCGATTTTACTTCTTGGGCTTTTAGAATCCGTAGTTATTATCCAATTTGGTTGAAATTTGAAATCTAGAGGTATTTTAGGACCACAAAGAGGTGTGCTAAAAAAATGGTGGTATATCCCCCATATAGACCGATCTCCCGATTTGGGGTCTTGGGCCTATAGAGTCCGTAGTTTTTATCCAATTTGCTTGAAATTGGAAATCTAGAGGTATTTTACAACAATAAAGAGGTGTGCCAAAAATGGTGAGTATCGGTCCATGTTTTGGTATAGCCCCCATATAGACCGATCTCCAGTTTTTACTTCTTGGGCGTCTAAAATCTGTAGTTTTTATCCAATTTGCCTGAAATTAGAAATCTGGAGGTATTTTAAAACCCTAAAGAGGTGTTCTGAAAATGATGAGTATCGGACCATGTTTTTATATAGCCCCCATATAGACCGGTCACCAGATTTTATTCTTGAGCTTATAGAAACCGTAGTTTTTATCCAATTTGCTTTAAATTGGAAATCTAGAGGTATTTTAGGACCATAAATGGTGAGTATAGGTCCGAAAATGGTGAGTATAGGTCCATATTTTGATGTAGCCATCAGATAGACCGATCTCCCGATATTACTTTCTGGGCTTCTAGAAACCGTAATTGTTGTCCACTTTGCCTAAAATCGAAAATCTGGAATTTTTTAGGAATACAAATAGGTGTGCATGAAATGATTTTATTTTTTAGGCTACTAGAATCCGTAGTTTTTATACAATTTGCCTGAAATAAGAAATCTACAGGTATTTTAGGACCTCAAATATGAGAGCCGAAAATGGTGTGTATTGGTCCATGTTTTGGTTTATCTCCCAAATAGACCGATCTCACGATTTTACTTCTTGGGCTTTTAGAAACCATAGTTTTTATCAAATTTTCATGAAATTTTAAATCTACAAGTATTTTAGGAACATAAAGAGGTGTGCCGAAAATGGTGAATATCGGTCCATGTGCACTGATAATGAAAATTGCTTGAAACTGAATTATAGTTTCCAGATTTTACTTCTGGTAAAAAATGGGGGTAAAAATCTACAGATGTTAGATTTTAAATCAAGGCGTTATTTCATTTTCTTGCACACTTGCACACGATGTTTATGATTCCTCTAAAACTCAAACAAATATGGTTCTTATAAATCCAGAATCTGATCTAGTCTTCATAGGTCAAATCTTTGAATTTATCTTCGGGAAGTGTACTGGTTGAACTGATCTGCTTGTCACCAAATCCCCCTGAAATTTTCTCAGGAAACTATAATATTTGATTCATGGTGGTGGGTATTGAAGATTCGTTACTGCTTTATATACTTGTTATAGATAATTTTGTCAAAATTTTATTTCTATAGAAAATTTTGTCAGAATTTGATTTTCTTAAAAACTTTTGTCAAAATTTTATTTCTATAGAAAATTTTGTCAAAATTTCATTTTTATAGAAAATGTTGTCAACATTTTATTTATATAGAAAATTTTGTTCAAATTTTATTTCTATAGAAAATTTTGTCAGAATTTGATTTTCTTAAAAACTTTTGTCAAAATTTTATTTCTATAGAAAATTTAGTCAAAATTTTATATTCATAAAAAAATTTGTTAAAATTTTATTTCTATAGAAAAATTTATCAAAATTTTATTTATATAAAAAATGCTCTCTAAATTTTATTTCTGCAAAAAAATGTTGTCAAAATTTTATTTCTATAAAAAATTTTGTCACAATTTTATTTCTATAGAAAATATTTTCAAAATTTTATTTCTATAGAAAATTTTATCACAATTTTATTTGTATAAAAATTTTATTTCTGCAAAAAAATTTGTCAAAATTTTATTTCTATAGAAAATTTTGTCAAAAGCTTATTTCTATAGAAAATTTTGTAAAAATTTTATTTCTATAGAAAATTTTGTCACAATTTAATTTCTATAGAAAATTTTGTTAAAATTTCATTTTATATAAAATTTTGTCAAATTCTTATTTCTATTGGAAATTTTGTCAAATTCTTATTTCTATTGGAAATTTTGTCAAAATTTTTATAGAAAATTTTGTCTCAATTTAATTTCTATAGAAAATTTTGTCAAATTTTTTGTCAAAAAGTTTTGTAAAAAGTTTATTTCTATAGAAAATTTTGTCACAATTTTATTTCTATAGAAAATTTTGTCAAAATTTTATTTCTATAGAAAATTTTGACAAAATTTTATTTCTATAGAAAATTTTGTCCAAATTTTATTTCCATAGAAAATTTTGTTATAATTTTATTTCTATAGAAAATTGTATCAAAATTTTATTTATATAAAAAAAGTTGTCAAAATTTTATTTCTATAAAAATGTTTGTCAAAATTTTATTTCTATAGAAAATTTTATCACAATTTTATTTCTATAAAAATTTTATTTCTGCAAAAAATTTTGTCAAAATTTTATTTCTATAGAAAATTTTTTTTTATTTCTATACAAAATTTTGTCACAATTTAATTTCTATAGAAAATGTTGTTAAAATTTCATTTTATAGAAAATTTTGTCAAATTCTTATTTCTATTGGAAATTTTGTCAAAATTTAATTTTTATAGAAAATTTTGTTTCAATTTAATTCCTATAGAAAATTTTGTCAAATTTTTATTTCTATTGGAAATTTTGTCAAAATTTCATTTTTATAGAAAATTTTGTGACAATTTAATTTCTATAGAAAATTATATTAAAATTTTATTAACATTTTATTTCTATGAAAAAGTTTGTCAAATTCTTATTTCTGTTGGAAATTTTGTCAAAATTTAATTTTTATAGAAAATTTTGTCACAATTTAATTTCTATAGAAAATTGTGTTAAAATTTTTTTCTATAGAAAATTTTGTCAAAATTTTATTTCTATAGAAATTTATGTCAAAATTTTATTTTTATAAAAAATTTTGTCACAATTTTATTTCTATGGAAAAATGTATTTCTAAAGAAAATTTTGTCCAAATTTTATTTCTATACAATATTGTGTCAAAATTTTATTTGTACAGACAATTTTGTAAAAATTTTTGTTTCTACAGAAAGTTTTGTCAAAACTTTATTTCTATAGAAAAGTTTTTCAAATTTTTATTAAAAAAATAATTTTTATAGAAAATCTTTTCAATATAAAATTTTGTCCAAATTTTACTTTAATAAAAAATTTTGTGAAAATTTAATTTTTTGTGTAAAAAGATCTTTTGCAAAATCTACCAAACCCTCGAGAAACCTACCAATCTACTAAACTGTAAAAAATCTGCTATTTTTGGTAGAATTCTACCAACTGTGGCAATTGTGATTCTGAGTCGATCTAGCGATATCCGTCAGTCTGCCTGTTGAAGTCACGATAACTTCCGACCGATGATCTTTGGTATCTTTATTATCCAAGAGTGTTGACTTTACGTGTTGAGTGTAGTAGACTTCATGCATGTAAACGTTAACTCTCTTGTAGAGTTTTCGGCTTTTCGGCCTTTCCAATATTCACTTCTAAACTTTATCTTCAGCCGATTTTCTTTGCCAAAGTGACCATTGTTTAATGTCAAGTTATGACTCTGTCCATAATAAATTTTATTTCGTTTTCTTTTCTTATAAAAAATGCGCACCTTTTTGCTTGGAAATGAGCTTTTTACGTTCTTTTCTAAAAAAAAAAAACAAAAACAGGCAAAAGTGAGAAAAGGCTTCGAATTCTGTTTTGAAAATAGTGCCACGCAGAAAGGCAAATTGGCGGGCATTTTCAGCACTGCCGACAAACGAGAGTGCTGCGATTGCCCTGTTTGTTCCTTTGAATTCTTTTCTGCCCGCTGAAATATAGCATTTTTTTAAATGTGCATTCTGGACAGACAAAATGAAGGCAAAGCACTTTTTCAGAAAAGAAAACACCATTAATTTTCTAACCATAATCAGGCAACACAGGATATTTCTTCACACCCATTCCTCCATAACATCAAGACAATGGTGAAGCGCTCAAGACACTTCTAATGCAGCATTCAATTGATTGAGAGTTAGATTGAAAAAACGATTGAATTTTGATTGACAATAAACCTATGACATTTAAAATGTGTTTGGATATGAGTTACGTTGAAGGAACATTTTTTATTTTTTTTTTTTTCTAGTTACACTACTGCTTTTATGGGAAAAATGAGCTTTTCGCAATATGGATGAACAGTATGCTCCACTTGACATATCCATACAATATATGTTAGTTAATGATGGATGGATGGTTGAATGATATTCCAGTGGAATAGCTCGCAGGGCTTAACATATGGACACACATGACTTGGCATCGAACGTCTTGTTTTACTCCCGAATGTAAAAAATTAATTAGAGGGCAACGTTTTTCGACGCTTGAAGAAGCGGTTTATGCGCTCGGAATGCATGTTTTGGAGATACCTCAATCAGAGTTCAAACGCATGCACAAGTGAAGAGATCTTAATGGGAAATATTTTTCAATTTGTTCTCAAATCCCGAAATATAAAAGTCAACTCTCATATATGTTATTAGTTCCAATTAGGGATCTTAGTTTAACTTCCCGGATATTTGTTTTTATACCCACCACCATAGGATGGGGTATATTAACTTTGCCATTCCGTTTGTAATACATCGAAATATTGCTCGTGGTGAAATTCTGAGATCTGAGCATGTCCGTCCGTCTGTTGAAATAACGCTAACTTCCGAACGAAACAACCTATCGACTTGAAACTTGCTACAAGTTGTTGTTATTGATGTAGGTCGGATGGTATTGCAAATGAGCCATATCGGTCCACTTTTACGTATAGCCCCTAAATTTGGCTTGCGATTGCTCGAAGAAAAGCAGATTTCATCCAATCCGGCTGAAATTTGGTACATGGTGTTAGTACATGGTCTCTAACAACCTTACAAAAATTGGTCTACATCGGTAAATAATTACATATAGCCCCCATATAAACCGATCTCCCGACTTGGCTTGCGGAGCGTCTAAGAGATGCAAAATTCATCCGATCCGGCTAAAATTTTGTACATGGTGTTACTATATGGTCTCTAACAACCATGCAAAAATTGGTCCACATCGGTCCATAATTGTATATAGCCCCCATATAAATCGATCCCCAAATTTTGTTTGCCTATCCTCTAAGAGAAGCAAATTTCATCCGATCCGGCTAAAATTTTGTACATGGTGTTAGTATATGGCCTCAAACACCCATGCAAAAATTGGTCGAAATCGGTCAATAATTATATAGCCCCCATATAAACCGATCACCAGATTTGACCACCGGAGCCTCTTGGATGACCAAAATTCATCTGATTCAGTTGAAATTTGGTACGTGGTGGTAGTATATGATATTTAACCATGCCAAAAGTGGTCTATATCAGTCCATAGTCATATATAGCCCCCATATAAACCGATCCCGAGATTTGGTTTTGGAGCCTCTTGGAAGAGCAAATTTAATCCGAGTCAGTTGAAATTTGGTACATAGTGCTAGTATATGGGCGTTAACAACCATGCCTAACTAGGTCCATATCGGTCTATAGTTATATATAGCCCTCAAATAAATCGATCCCCAATCACACAAAAATTGGTCCATATCAAGTTAATAATTGTATATAGCCCACATATAAGCGACCCCCATATTTCAATTCTGGCTCTCTACGTACCGTGCCATATCGATTCGTAATTATTTGTAGACTTACCTATATATACCTTTTTTGTCTAATATATACCACGTATGGACTAACTCAAAATTTAGAAAACGATGTTAAGAAGTTTTAAGATACCACAACCCAAGTAATTCGATTGTGGATGACAGTCTTTCGTAGAAGTTTCTACGCAATCCATGGTGGAGGGTACACAAGATTCGGCCTGGCCGAACTTGCGGCCGTATACACTTGTTTTAATTTGATGTTAGAGTATGACTGCATACCAATGAAAAGGCCTTCGGTGGTCTTACCTTATCACTAACACCACTGATTCTAACATTTTCTGTATTAAGTTGTAGTTACAATATTTTTTCATTTTGTATTTTTTTTTTTTTTTTGGTATTTATGTCACTTAGATTCTCTCATTGCAAGTGAGTGTCATTGAGGCACTCTTCCTTGATTTTTAAATGATTTGTCGCATGACACATGAGATTTTGATTGACTTATATCGGATGTCGAATATAAAAAGGAGAAAAACTTGTGCTAAATGATGACGTATTAAAGCGGAAATTTATCGATGACAGCAGCAACAGAGATACACTTTAACCATGGGTGGCTGAAATTGAAATACAAGTAATAAACTTGATATAGTAGACAGTAACAAAATCGATATCGATAGTTATATGGATCAACAGTGGATTTAAATCGTTGTTTTTTTTTTGGAAAAAATCTGTAACTGTAATGTAATGAATGATACGCTATCCTGAGGTGTTTTCCTATAATGTCGTGGGTCCCCAGCAGCGTTACCATTGAGAAATTTTAAAAAGTGTACAAACTGTGGCGTTCACAATAAAATGTGGCACAGTATGAGTTAAAGATAGCACAAATGTGTGTAAAGTATCACATTTAGTAGCACAAAAAACATGGCAATTAATAACGCTAGTACATTCACAGGCTCAGCTGTGGTCATTGAAAGCTTATCAGCTTAGGTCTATGAAGCTTTAGCTGAAATTCCTACCAGGTTTCTCAGATTTTGCCTTTATTCATTCCGAAACAAAGAAGAGGTCACGTTGCGTAAATACATAAAATAAAATTTCAAAGTCTACTTCAGGTAGAAATTAGTTAATGTTTTAAGTTAAAATCGACTGTCCGACAAAATCTTGAACACTAACTACTGACACTCCGTTTGTAAATCATCCAGAAAGACAAAGAATAGACAATTCTTGGTCGCTATAAACGTGTGGCTGGATCTAGCAATGTCTGTCCGTCCGTCTATTGGATTTACGCTATCTACCGAATGTCACAAGCTATCGGCTTAAAGCGGGCCACTTTTAGGTATAGGAGCTCATTTTGAAAAAAATTTCTATAGAAATAAAATTTTGACAAAATTTCCTATAGAAATAAAATTTTGGCACAATATCTATAGAAATAAAATTTTCTAAAGAACTAAAATTTGGAAAAAATTTTCTACAGAAATAAAATTTTAACAAATATTGCTATAAAAACAAAATTTTGGCAAAATTTTCCATGGAAATAAAATTTGGACAAAATTATCTATAGAACTAAAATTTTGAAAACAATTCTATAGAAATAAAATTTTGACAAACTTTTCTATAGATATAAAATTTTGACAAATTTTGAAAAAATAAAATTTTGACAAAATTTTCTATAGAAATAAAATTTTGACAAAATTTTCTATAGAAATAAAATTTTGACAAAATTTTCTCTAAAAATAAAATTTTGACAAAGTTTTCTATAGAAATAACATTTTGACAAAATTTTCCTTAGAAATAATATTTTGAAAAAATTTTCGTTAGACATAAAATTTTCACAAAATCTTCTATAGAAATAAAATTTTGTCAAAATTTTCAAAAAAATAAAATTTTGACAACCTTTTCCATAGAAATAAAATTTTAATAAAATTTTCTATAGACATAAAGTTTTGATAAAATTTTCTATAAAAATAAAATTTTGACAAAATTTTCTATAGAAATAAAATGTTCAAAAAATTTTCTTAAGAAAGAAAATTCTGATAAAATTTTTTAGAATCACAAAGTTTTGATAAAATTTTCTATAAAAAATAAAATTTTGTCAAAATTTTCTATAGAAATAACATTTTGACAAAATTTTCTATCAAAATAAAAATTTGACAAAATATTCTACAGAAATAAAATTTTGACAAAATTATCTATAGAAATTAAATTAAGACAAAATTGTGTATAGAAATAAATTGTGAAAAAATTTTCGATAGAAATAAATTTTTTAAAAAAATTTCTACATAAATAAAATTCTATAGAAACAAAATTTGGACAAAATTTTCTAAACAAATAAAATTTTTAGAAAAATTTTTATAGAAATAAAATTTTGACAAAATATTCTATAGACATAAAATTTTGACAAAATTTTCTATAGAAATAAAATTTTGACAAAATTTTCGTTCGAAAGAAAATTCTGACAAAATTTTCTGGATACACAAAGTTTTGATAAAATTTTCTATAGAAATAAAATGGTCACAAAATTTTCTTAAGAAAGAAAAGTCTGACAAAATTTTTTAGAAAAGTAAAATTTAGACTACAATTTCTATAGAAATAACATTTTAACAAAATGTTCATAGACATAAAGTTTTGATAAAACTTTCTATAAAAATAAAAATTTGACAAAATTTTCTATAGAAATAAAATTAAGACAAAATTGGTTATAGAAATAAATTGTGACAAAATTTTCATAGAAATAACATTTTGAAAAAAAAACTTCCTTTAGAAATAAAATTTTGACAAAATATTCTATAGAAATAAAATTTTGACAAAATTTTCTAAAGAAATAAATTTTTGACAAAATTTTTTATAGAAATAAAATTTTGGCAAAACATTCTATAGACATAAAATTTTGACAAGATTTTCTAAAGAAATAAAATGTTGACAAAATTTTCTATGGAAATAAAATTTTCATAAAATTTTCTATAGAAATAAAGCTAAAGCTTTGGACAGTCTAATTAATGAGCAGATGACTTCTTACCTTAATGAGAGGAGACTGTTGTCGGTTTATCAATCGGGATTTCGGAAGGGGTGTAGTACAACGACGTTAATGACAGATTTGGTTGATGGGATTAGGGAATTGATTGATGGGAGGAATGTCGTTGCCTTGGTTAGTTTGGATTTTAGTAGGGCCTTCGACTCGATAAGTCATATAGTTCTTTTGAACAAGCTGTATGAAAAGTTTCATTTCTCGTCTTCAACCTGTTTCCTATTGAAGTCATTTTTGAGTCACAGAACTCAGTTTGTGCAGTGTGGTGATGATGTTTCAGATGTATGTGAAGTGTACCGTGGAGTACCGCAAGGATCAATTTTAGGCCCTCTCCTTTTCTCTCTATACATTAATGATATTTATGATCATTTTAATTTTATGAAGACACACTTGTATGCAGATGATCTGCAATTGGTCGCGCACTCTTCTGGTGAAGATTTGCAACATTTCGAAGCAAAGGTGAATAGAGAATTGAGTAGTATTTCTGATTGGTGTCGAAGTAACTACATCGATATTAATATAGCGAAATCTAAATCTATGATCTTTGATTGTTCGTTCGTCTCTTATATACAGTTTGCTTTGAACGGTTGCACTCTTCAGAATGTAAAGTTTATGAAAGTTTTGGGATTTTATGTTGATGACAAGCTAAAATTTGACGTTCATGTGTCTAGGATAGCTTCGAGATTAGCCTACCTCTTGCGAAGGTTATATGCCACAGGGGTCTCACTTCCACTTGAGGTCAAGAAAGTAGTGGGAAAGTCTCTATTATTGCCACGTATATTATACGGAATTGAGGTTTACTCGGGGGCCCCTTTGGGTACGCTTGATCGCCTCCTGATACTATTTAATAGGATTGTTCGCTATGTTTATGGTTTGAGTTACTACGACCACGTCAATTCTTATGTGTTGCAGTTTCTGGGGTGTAGTTTTGGGAATATGGTTGATCTAAGAGTACTTTTATTGTTGGTTGTATAAGGTCATGAAGCACGATAATCCACCATATATGGCCTCGAATTTTGTGTTTGGGTCTTCAACTAGGACTCATTCATTGCAGCTGCCTCAGTACCGCTCTCTAATTATGCAGCGTTCATTTCGTGTCCGGGCAATACGATTATGGAATTCGGTAGTACCATATGATAATAGGAACTTTTCGTATTCATGCAATCAATTCCGGGACATTGTTCTGCAGTGTTTTTGATGGCCTTCTTGGATTTTAATTATGCTAATGGTTCCATAGATATTCGATTTCGTCATCCATTTTCGTTCCACTAATTACTTTAGAATAAGCATTAGTTTATAAGTTTGTATTTTTATTTTTTAAGGATTTTTATATTAATTGTGCTCACAGGTTATTGAATGAACAAATAAATGAAATGAAATGAAATTGTTTATAGAAATAAATGTTGACACAATTTTCTATAGAAATAAAATTTTTAAAAAAAATTTCTATATAAATATAATTCTATAGAAACAAAATTTTGACAAAATTTTCTAAACAACTAAAATTTTCACAAAATTTTTTATAGAAATAAAATTTTGTCAAAATTTTCTATAGACATAAAATTTTGACAAATTTTTTTATAGAAATAAAATGTTGACAAAGTTTTCTATAGAAATAAAATTTTTACAAAATTTTCTATAGAAATAAAATTTTGACAAAATTTTCTATAGAAATAAAATTTTACAAAATTTTCTATAGAAATAAAATTTTGATAAAATTGTTTATAGAAATAAATGTTGACAAAATTTTCTATGGAAATAAAATTTTGATAAAATTTCTTATAGAAATAAAATTTTGACAAAATTGTTTATAGAAATAAATCTTGACAAAATTTTCTTTCGAAATAAAATTAAAAAAAAAATTCTATATAAATAAAATTCTATAGAAATAAAATTTTGACAAAATTTTTTATAGAAATAAAATTTTGACAAAATTTTTTATACAAATAAAATTTTGACAAAATATTCTATAGACATAAAATTTTGACAAAATGTTTTATAGAAATAAAATTTTGACAAAATTTTTTATAGAAATAAAATTTTGACAAAATTTTCTATAGAAATAAAATTTTGATAAAATTTTCTATAGAAATATAATTTTGATAAAATTGTTTATAGAATTAAATGTTGACAACATCTTCTATAGAAATAGAATTTTTAAAAAAATTTTCTATAAAAATAAAATTTTGACAAAATTTTTTATAGAAATAAAATTTTGATAAAATTTTCTATAGACATAAAATTTTGACAAAATTTACTATAGAAATAAAATTTTGACAAAATTTTCTATAGAAAAAAAATTAGACAAAATTGTGTATAGAAATAAATTGTGACAAAATGTTCGATAGAAATAACATTTTGAAAAAACTTGTTTTTTCAAAATGTTACAAAATTTTCTTAAGAAAGGAAATTCTAACAAAATATTCTATAGACATAAAATTTTGACAAAATTTTCTATAGAAATAAAATTTTGACAAAATTTTCTATAGAAATAAAATTTTGAAAAAATTTTCTATAGAAATAAATGTTGACACAATTTTCTGAAGAAATAAAATTTTGACAAAATTTTTTGTAGAAGTAAAATTTTGTCAAAATTTTCTGTAGATGTAAAATGTTTACAAAATTTTCTTAAGAAACAAAATTCTAACAAAATTTTCTATAGAAATAAAATGTTGCAAAAAAAATGTTTGGTAGTTTTTTTGGTGCCGGCCCATACACACGAGTGACTAGTCCAACAAGAGCACGCACCAAATTTCAACCGGATCTGAGTAAATTTGCTTCTCCAAGAGGCACCGCAAGCCCAATCTGGAGATCGGTTTTTATAGGGGCTATAACTAATTATATTCCTTCTCTGCGTGTGGACCACACACTTTTTATTCCCTGTACAACAATATATTCTAGGATTATAACAAACTATGAACTCGTTCATATTTAACATTTAATGTTGTACAGTGCACCCTGTTGTTAATGCAAAAAAATGCAGTTTTTTCACTTTCATTTGCGATCATCATTGTTTACACTTAAACGCTCTTATTCGCTATATTCCAAAGTTTATGGACATTTAATGCGAACGCTTCACTTTAATGGCCCATAAATATTCAAGTTTAGCAATCATTACAATCATTTTTTGACATGGCATAAATATCATAAAAATCAAAGTTGGTGCTTATGAGCACAATATGAAGTCCAAAAAGTACCTCTGGGAACCCGCACCTCACCTATTAACCCAAACATCTGCCAATAAACAAAAAACCCACAAAACGAATAAAATACGACTAAAATAAATGTAAGCCTCAATCAATGGATTTTTTTCTGGTCTTTAACTTATCAGGACTATTTTGGTTTTATTTTTTTGCTTTGATGGTTATAATATTTATGAAAATTTTTTGATTGATTTATACACCCACCACCATGGGAAATTGATTGGCCTGGTTGAAGTAAACCATAATGCTCTATGGTAACACATCTTATCTGTGTCTCGTTGAGTAAATTTTTACTTTTTGCGTTTTTTGATTTAGTTCGAAAGGCTTATTCCATACCATCGAATGTGTATTTTTCTGTGACGGATTGGAACCAGCCTGCACTTATGGGACGTGAACACTTTTAGTGGTCATAAATTGCTTTGATTGATTGCCGTATGTTATTAATCGATTTATTGCAGCAAAAATTTATAATAATCTCAGTTAAAGATTTTGTTTTATTTTCGGGTCTCTAGAAGAGGAAGGAGCATGCATTGATTACGGGTACTTTGTGTGGAGCACATACATCGTGTGAATGGTTGTCTTAATCTCAAGTGCATAAACTTACCGCGATAGGTAAAATAATGGCTGGAAAGAGAAAAGAAATAAACGGAAATAAAATCTTAGTTAAAATAACGCTAAATTTAACATATTTTTATTGAAAACAAGTGAATACGGCCGTAAGTTCGGCCAGGCCGGATCTTATGTACCCTCCACCATGGATTGCGTAGAAACTTCTACTAAAGTTGGTCATCCAACTTTGGGTTTCGGCCGATGGCAAGGCCAATTAAAACTTCTTAGCATCATCTTCTAAATTGTAAGTTAGTCCATACGGGATATATAGTAGACAAAAGAAAGGTCGATTAAATACGTATATATTCAGTTCTTGACCGGTATATATAGGGAAGAAATAATTACGAACCGATATGAACTTTTGTGCGGTAACTATAGAGTCAGAATTGAAATATGTGGGTCGCTTTATATGGGGGCTATATACAATAATGAACACGATTCTACCAAAAATGTCAGATTTTTTACTGTTTACTGGTAGAATTCTTGATGTTTTGGACGACTTTGCAAAATATTCCTCTCCAACTATGAAATGCTTCATAAAACTTTTGACAAAATTTTCTACAGAAATAAAATTCTGACAAAATTTTCTATAGAAATAAAATTTTGACAAAATTTTCTATAGAAATAAATTTTTGACAAAATTTTGTATAGAAATTATATTTTGACAAAATTTCGTAAAGATATAAAATGTTGACAAAATTTTCTATAGAAATAAAATTTTGACCACATTTTCCACAGAAATATAAAATTTTGACAAAATTTTCTATGGCAATAAATTTTTTTAAAGATTATTTTTAGCTCGAGTGGCAATCGTGATTTTTCTGTATTGGGGATCGGTTTATTTGGGGGCTATATATAATATAGATCGATACGGACCAATTTTGGCATGGTTGTTATCGACCGATGTGGACCAACTTTTGCATGGTTGTTAGAGACCATATACTAACACCATGTACCAAATTTCAGCCAGATCGGATGAAATTTGCTTCTCCTTGAGGCTCCGCAAGCCAAATCTGGGGGTCCGTTTATAAGGGGGCTATATGTAAAAGTGAACCGATGTGGCACATTTGCATTACCATCAGACCTACATCAATAACAACTACTTGTGCCAAGTTTCAAGTTGATAGTTTGTTTCTTTCGGAAGTTAGAATGATTTCAACAGACAGACGGACGGACAGACAACGCTAGATCGACTCAGAATTTTATAAGGACAATATTTCGATGTGTTACAAACGGAATGGTAAAATTTTGTTTATATGTGTATAATATTCATGCTAAATTGGTCTATATAGGTCCATATTTATATACAGACACCAAATAAACCGATCCCCAGATTTTGTTCGCGGATCCTCTTGGAGGAGCAAATTTCATCCGATCCGGTTGAAATTTGGTACGTGGTGTTAGTACATGATCTCTAATATTCAAGCTAAATATGTCTATATAGGTCAATATTTATATACAGCCCTCATATATACCGATCCCCAGATTTGACCTCCGAAGCCTCCTGGAGGAATTTGAAATTTGGAACGAGGTGTTAGTATATGGCCGATAACCATCATACCAAAATTGGTTCATATCAGTCTATAGTTATATATAGCTGATCCCCAATCACACAAAATTGGTCCACATCTTTTCATAATCATAGATGCCACTCGAGCCAAAAGTAATCTACCAAAATTATATTTTTATTGAAAATTTTGTGAAAATTTTATTTCTATAGAAAATTTTGTTAAAATTTTATTTCTATAGAAAATTTTGTTAAAATTTTATTTCTATGAAAATTTTGTCAAAATTTGATTGATATGAAAATTTTGTCAATATTTTATTTCCATAAAAAATGTTGACAACATTTTATTTCTATAGAAAATTTTGTCAAAATTTTATTTCTATAGAAGCTTTTGTCAAAATTTTATTTCTATAGAAAATTTTGTCACAATTTTATTTCTATAGAAGATTTTGTCAAAATTTTATTTTTATAGAAGATTTTGTCAAAATTTTATTTTTATAGAAAATTTTGTCAAAATTTTATTGCTATAGAAATTTTTGTCAAAATTTTATTTCAGCTTAAACCCATACATTGACTAAACTACAAGTGTCATACAAAACCTTTTTTCGGAAGGTTCAAGTGTGTTTCATTGTTAGGTTTAATGAACTGCTTGAATTTATTCTGATAATTGGTTGATAGTTTTGCTGCAAGTAGAGGATGCTGATGAGGAATGTGGTAATTCCGAAACGTGCGTCCATCCAACCATCTTGCAGTCTATAGGGCTTTGCCCAAATAAATTTGACAAACATTCTTTTCCTCTGTTGGTTAAGCTAAACTTGTTGTTTAGTCAATGTATGGTTTTAAGCTAAAATAAAAAAACAACAACAATGCTTAAAGAACAAAACCAACAATAACAAACCAAAATGAATAAAATTTTATTTCTATAGAAAATTTTTCAAAATTTTTTTTCTATAGAAAATTTTTTCAAAATTTTATTTCCATCGAAAATTTTGTCAAAATTTTATTTCTATAGAAAATTTTGTCAAAATTTTATTTCTATACAAAATTTTGTCAAAATTTTATTTCTATAGAAAATTTTGTCAAAATTTTATTTCTATAGAAATTTTTGTCGAAATTTTATTTCTATAGAAATTAAATTTTATTTTTATTTATTTGTTTCTATCCATGGAGAAGGGTACATAAGATTCGGCCTTGCCGAAGTTATGGCCGTATATACTTGTTTCAAAAAGTATATTTTCAAAAAAAATTTCAAAATTTTATTTCCATAGAAAATTTTTTCAAAATTTTATTTCCATCGTAGATTTTGTCAAAATTTTATTTCTATAGAAAATGTTGTCAAAATTTTATTTCTATAGAAAATTTTGTCAAAATTTTATTTCTATAGAAAATTTTGTCAAAATTTTATTTCTGTGGAAAATTTTGTAAAAAATTTATTTTTATAGAAAATTGTGTCAAAATTTTATTTCTTTAGAAAATTTTGTCAAAATTTTATTTCTATAGAAAATTTTATTTCTATAGAAAATTTTGGAAAAATTTTATTTCTATAGAAAATTTTGTCAAAATTTTATTTCTATAGAAAATTTTGTCAAAAGTTTTTTTTTTATAAAAAATTTTATAGAAAATTTATTTTAATTTATTTTTATCCATGGTGGAGGGTACATAAGATTCGGCCGTGCTGAAGTTACGGCCGTATATACTTGTTTCAATATGTGTTGCATCCGTCCTCGCGTTGTATTCAAATCACGAGCAAGTTTTCTACCATCGCTGCGTGGATTTCAATTAAATCTGGTTCTCAATTTTCGGATCAATTCTAGTATTGTTACCGTTTTAATCGTATAACGAAGCAATAACGCTATGGGACATGTATGTGTTTTACCCCCTTTCTATTTCCCTTATGGAATCATTTATTTTCAATGTCACAACCTACCAGCAGTACGGATTTCCTGATAAACGTGCGTATTTCCTTTTGGAAGAATCAATGTTGCCACATAAAATGACAAAATTCAAGCCCACCATCACCTCTGGTCACCTTAATCATCACTAAAGTCTATCGCGAATTTCTAAAACCACCAATTTGCCCACCTAAACCAACCGTAGGCCAAAAACCAAAAACAAAAAAAATATCTATGACAGACAATCGAATTGTTGTAATTTATTACACATTATAATAAATTGCAATTCATGTCATTGTCAGCTAAGTCTCATTTCTATCCCCATGAGCTACATCCCTAAATACAAGTACATTGTACTTTGTTAATTTTCGAAAAATTTAATAGATTTTCATTATAATAAAGGTTTGTATTATGTCACTATTTTATGTTGATTATATAATTTTTATTACTATTTTATATCAAAGCCATGTTATCGTGTACGTTTTGTTTGAAAAAAAAAGTTGCTGGTTTTTGTTTTTTTTTTTTTTTTTTTTTTGTCATCCATCCTGGCGTATTTGTCATTTTGTTATTTTAAAATACAAAAATTGTTGAAATGTCAACAACCATCATTGTGGTTAACACTCCTCATCCGTAGGCAAAAAGTGAAAAACTAACAATTTTGTAATAGAAATATGTGAAGGGGAGCAAAAAGAGTTTTAGAGTTGTGTTCAGAGTGAAAATTTAAATACCCTTCATAATAAAGAAATTGTAAACCATTGAATATAATATACCCCGTAACATATATAATGTGAAGTTTCTCATTAATAGGATGGACACTATCATATAAAGGTTAACGTTCTATTTTTCCAACTTCACCCAGAAAAGGTTATAAAGTTATTTTTGCGCGGTGAACAAATAACATGTTCCTTCTCTGCGTGTTAAGAAAACATCTTTTACAAAAGCATAAGTCTGAATCTATGATATTTTAGGTACACAGAAAAAGTATCAGCAATATTTATCCACTTACAAATTTAGTCGAACTTTCAAAAACTTTTCAATGAAAAAATTAATTGATTCAAAAAAATGTTCAATCAAACTAAAAATCAATAAATTAATAACATCAACTAACCATTTAATTGGATCAATTAATGTCTTAATTGATCGTTGCAGAAAATTAATTCATACATTAATTGCATCAACTAAGACAAAAATTGTTTTTATTTTTCAGTGTACTCTTACGAGGGCAGTTCGGAAACTTCTTAGTCGAGCACAAAAAGCGCGGTATAAACAGAAAAAAGTTAAGTGTTTTGGTAACTTCCATCTCTGTTATGAACACATGTTACATTTTGTTTCGATCTGGCAACTCCTTCATATAGAAACAGGTGTTCAAAAAAGACGCATCCGCAATTTTTTCACAATGGAAAAATTAGAAATGCGTGCTGTCATTAAATATTTACATAAAAAAGGTTTATCGGGACAAGAAATGCATAATGATATGGTGAATGTGTTAGATGAAAGTGCTCCTTCATACACAGAAAAAAATTTCACGAACATTTTTTCAATTAAAATTTTAATTGAGTTTTAAAAAATTTTCAATTAAATATTTAATTGATGGAACAAATTTTTTAATTGAAACAAAAATCAATTACTAAAATTAATAGTATCAATTAATTTTTTAATTGGATCAATTAATTTTTTAATTGATACTATCATTTCTGTGATTGAAGACATTTCAATTAAAAAATTAATTGGATCAATTAATTTCGTGATTGAATCAGAAAAAAAATTTTTGTGTGTATGCAACAGTAAACAAGTAAGGAAAGTCTAAAGTCGGGCGGGGTCGACTATATTATACCCTGTACCACTTTGTAGATCCACATTTTCGATATCATATCAAATCCATCAAATGTGTTCTACAATATTTATAGACTTTAAATTTAAGTCGGCTAATGCCTTGGGGTGGAACACAATGTTAGGAAAAAACAAGTAAGGAAAGTCTAAAGTCGGGCGGGGCCGACTATATTATACCCTGCACCACTTTGTAGATCTAAATTTTCGATACCATATCACAACCGTCAAATGTGTTGGGGGCTATATATAAAAGTTTGTCCCAAATACATACATTTAAATATCACTCGATCTGAACAGAATTTGATAGACTTCTACAAAATCTATAGACTCAAAATTTAAGTCGGCTAATGAACTAGGGTGGAACACAATGTTAGTAAACAAATATGGGAAACATTTAAATCTGAAGCAATTTTAAGGAAACTTCGCAAAAGTTTATTTATGATTTATCGCTCGATATATATGTATTAGAAGTTTAGGAAAACTAGAGTCATTTTTACAACTTTTCGACTAAGCAGTGGCGATTTTACAACGAAAATGTTGGTATTTTGACCATTTTTGTCGAAATCAGAAAAACATATATATGGGAACTATATCTAAACCTGAACCGATTTTAGCTAAATTTGGCACGCATAGCTACAATGCTAATTGTGGTCATATGAGTGTAAATCGGGCGAAAGCTATATATTGGAGCTATATCTAAATCTGAACCGATTTCTACCACATTTGGCACGCATAGCTACAATGCTAAATCTACTCCCTGTGCAAAATTTCAACCAAATTGGGCCAAAACTCTGGCTATTAGAACCATATTAGTCCATATCGGAAGAAAGATATATATGGGAGCTATATCTAAATCTGAACCGATTTCAATCAAATTTTGTACACTTGACTATACTACTAATTGTACTCCTAGTGCAAAACTTCAATCCAATTCGGCCACAAATCTGGCTTCTGGGGCCATATAAGTCCATATCGGGCGAAGGATATATATGGGAGCTATATCTAAATCTGAACCAATTTCAATCAAATTTTGCACACTTAACTATACGACTAACCCCCATTTTCATAAAGCTCCGTTAGTGTTCCGTTAACTAACCAACTTTTAAACCGTATTATGGACGAAGCTGTCATCTTGCATATATATTCCATATGCCAGTTAGGAACTTAACTGACGAAAATTTTTCAGTTAAAGTTAACTGGGGAGAAGATATTTGCAATTTATTTTCTGTTAACTGGCAGTTAAAGCCTAACGGAGCTACATGAAAATGGCCGTAAGTGTTATGTTTGTACAAAATTTTAAGCAAATCGGTATAAAACTCTGGCTGCTGGGTCCATATTTGTGCATATCGGGCGAAAGATATATATGGGAGCTATATCTAAATCTGAACCGATTTCTTCCAAAATCAATAGAGTTCTATTCTGACCCAAATTAGGAACATGTGCCAAATTTGAAGGCGATTGGACTTAAATTGCAACCTAGACTTTGATCACAAAAATGTGTTCACAGACAGACGGACGGACGGAGGGACGGACGGTCGGACAGACGGACATGGTTATATCGACTCAGCGACATACCCTGAGCATTATTGCCAAAGACACCATGTGTCTATCTCGTCTCCTTCTGGGTGTTACAAACATATGCACTAACTTATAATACCCTGTTCCACAGTGTGGCGCAGGGTATAAATATGGGAAACATTTAAATCTGAACCAATTTTGGGCAACTTCGCAACAGTGTATTTATGATTTATCGGTCGATAGATATGTATTATCAAAAATGATATTTATGGAAGCTACATCGAAATCTGAACCGATTTGAACCAAATTTGACATGCATACTAAGTATTTTAATTCTACTCCCCTTGCAAAATTTCACGTAAATCGGACTGCAACTTTGACCTCTGTGGTCATATGTTACAACAGAAAAAAAATAATTTTTCATCAAGACAACGCACCAGCGTACAAGAGTGTTTTAACAATGGCTAAAATCAACGAATAAGATGAATAAATATGCCCTCCAGAAATCGCCAATATTACCCAGCAAAAAATTTGGAAGTTCTTCTAAAGACACAACTTTAAATATATATTCTGGGTCATGTTGAAATTCTGAGTCGATCTAAACATGTCCGTCCGTCCGTCTGTTGAAATCACGCTAACTTTTGAACGAAACAAGCTATCGACTTGAAACTTGGCATAAGCAGTTGTTGTCGATATAGGCCGGATGGTATTTCAAATGGGCCATATCGAACCACTTTTACGTATAGCCCCCATATAATTCGACCCCCCAGATTTGACCTCCGGAGGCTCTTGGGGGAGCAAATTTCATCCGATCCGGTTGAAATTTTGTACACACAAAAAAATATCAATTAATTTGATTGTCAATACAATTAAAATTATGTTTAAATTTGAGCTAACAACGTATTTTGTAGATACAATTACGATTTTAGTCACTTTAGCAACTAATTTTGTTATATCAACAAACATTTTGTTATATCAACAAAAATTTAGTCGAACTTCAAAATTTTCTGTAACAACAATTTATTGTTAGCTCAAAAATTATAATAGTTTTTTGTGTGTACGTGGTGCATGTATATGGTCCCTAACAACCATGTCATGGGCCATATCGGTCCATAATTATATACAGCACCAATATAAACCGATCCCAAATTTGACCTCCGGAGCCTCTTGGAGGAGTTAGATTCAACCGATACGGTTGAAATGGTAAGTAGTTTTAGTATATGGTTTTAGTATATGGTCTCGGTTTATATGGGGGCTATGTATAATTATGGACCGATGTTGATCAATTTTGGCATGGTTGTTAGAAACCATATACTAACACTATGTACTAAATTTCAGCAGGATCGGATGAAATTTGCTTCTCTTAGAGGATTCGCAAGCCAAATTTGGGGGTCCGTTTATATGGGGGCTATACTTAAAAGTGGACCGATATGGCCCATTTGCAATACAATCTGACCTACATCAATAACAACTACTTGTGCAAAGTTTCAAGTCGATAGCTTATTCCTTTCGGAAGTTAGCGTGATTTCAACAGACGGACGGACGGACGGACATGCTCAGATCGACTCAGAATTTCACCACGACCCAGAATATATATACCTTATGGGGTCTTAGAGCAATATTTCGATGTGTTACAAACGGAATGACAGAGTTAATATACCCCCCATCCTATGGTGGAGGGTATAAAAAGTTACTTTTATTTAACAAATATTTATACCCTGCGCCACTCTGTGGAACAGGGTATTATAAGTTAGTGCATATGTTTGTAACACCCAAAAGGAGACGAGATAGACACATGGTGTCTTTGGCAATAATGCTCAGGGTGGATCCCTGAGTCGATATAACCATGTCCGTCTGTCCGTCCGTCCGTCCGTCCGTCCGTCCGTCCGTCTGTCTGTGAACACATTTTTGTGATCAAAGTCTAGGTCGCAATTTAAGTCCAATCGCCTTCAAATTCGGGCCATGATCCTAATTTGGGTCAGAATAGAACCCTATTGATTTTGGAAGAAATCGGTTCAGATTTAGATATAGCTCCCATATATATCTTTCGCCCGATATGCACTAATATGGACCCAGCAGCCAGAGTTTTATACCGATTTGCTTGAAATTTTGTACAAACATAACACTTAGTCGTATAGTCAAGTGTGCAAAATTTTATTGAAATCGGTTCAGATTTAGATATAGCTCCCATATATATCTTTCGCCCGATATGGACTTATATGGCCCCAAAAGCCAGATTTTTTGCCGAATTTGTTTGAAATTTTGCACTAGGAGTACAATTAGTAGTGTAGTCAAGTGTTCAAAATTTGATTGAAATCGGTTCAGATTTAGATATAGCTCCCATATATATCTTTCGCCCGATATGGACTAATATGGTCCTAAAAGCCAGAGTTTTGGCCCAATTTGGTTGAAATTTTGCACAGGGAGTAGATTTAGTATTTTTATGTGTGCCAATTTTGGTTGAAATCGGTTCATATTTAGATATAGCTCCCATATATATCTTTCGCCCGATATGCACTTATATGGACCCAGAAGCCAGAGTTTTATCCCGATTAGCTTGAAATTTTGCACAAGGAGTACAATTGGTAGTATAGTTATGTGTGCCAAATTTGATTGAAATTGGTTCAGATGTAGATATAGCTTCCATATATATTTTTCGCCCGATATGGAGTTATATGTCCCCAGAAGCAAGAGTTTTGGCCCAATTTGGTTGAAATTGTGCACTAGGAGTACACTTAGTAATATAGTCATGTGTGTCAAATTTGATTGAAATCGAAATCAGATTTAGATATAGCTCCCATATATATGTTTTTCTGATTTCGACAAGAATGGTCAAAATACCAACATTTTCCTTGTTAAATCGCCACTGCTTAGTCTAAAAGTTGTAAAAATGACTCTAATTTTCCTAAACTTCTAATACATATATATCGAGCGATAAATCATAAATAGAATTGTGTTCCACCATAGTGCATTAGCCAACTTAAATTTTGAGTCTATAGATTTTGTAAAAGTCTATCAAATTCTGTCCAAATCGAGTGATATTTAAATGTATGTATTTGGGACAAACATTTATATATAGCACCCAACACATTTGACAGATGTGATATGGTATCGAAAATTTAGATCTACTAAGTGGTGCAGGGTATAATATAGTCGGCCCCGCCCGACTTTAAACATTCCTTACTTGTTTTTTCTTACATTTTTGTCTAGTTGTTAAAATGCGGCTATAATTTACGCCATCAAAAAATAAACTCTGTTGTCTGGGTTGCAAATTGTAGGAAAATATTAAATTACTTTCCATATCACTGTAGTGTATTTAAAAATCTCCCACATTGATATGACATAAGCAGAGAATGAATGAAATAATTTCGTTTGATGAAAAAAAAAAACAAAAACGAGAAAATTTAATGACAATAGAAATTGCATTAAAACAATGAACGAAATTTTTTTTCTATCACTGACCAATATGTCCCGAACAATTTAAATCAAATTAAAGTTAATGGCATTGTAATCAAAGGAAGCTATTAGAGTGGGAAAAAAGTTTTCATAGCCTACATCCAAGGCCGTAGCCAGGATTTTAATTCGGGGGGGGTTCAACTTAAAAAAAAAAATATTCATATAATCTCATGTGTAGAAAATTTTATTTATGCATAGGTATGTATACAATATTTTTATACCCTAAACTACATAGGGGTTATTATACCCTAAACCACATAGTGGTTAGGGTATAATAAGTTTGATCTGCCAAAAAAATGCCCACCAGAAATATTTATTTTAGACCCCATAAAATATATACCGATCAACTCATAATCACCTCCTGAGTCGATCTAGCTCTTGGTGTCCGTCCGTCTGTCCATGTATTTGTTGTTCACAGGATTTCGGTTGCAATTATTAACGGATTTTGATGAAATTTGGTACAGGGAGTTTTTTGGCACAAGGACGAACGCTATTGAATTTGGAAGAAATCGGATCAAATTTAGATATAGCTCCCATATATGTATCGCCCGATTTTCCCAAATTTGGCCACAAAACCCTAATTTATCAACCGATTTTACTCAAAGTTAGCTAAATGTAATCTTCCATAGCATTAACTATATGTGCAAAAAATCATCGAAATCGGTTCAGATTTAGCTATGGCTCCCATATATATGTACCGCCCGATTTTCCTAAATTCGGCCATAAAACCCGTATTTATCAACCGGTCTTACTCAAAGTTGGCTAAATGTAATCTTCTATAGCACTAACTATATGTGCGAAATATCATCGAAATCGGTTCAGATTTAGATATAGCTCGCATATATATGTATATCCCGATTTTCCCAAATTTGGCCATAGAACCCTTATTTACTAACCGATCTTACTCAAAGTTGGCTAGATCCAGTCCACTATAGTACTAACGGTATGCGCAAAATTTCATTAAAATCGGTTCAGATGTAGATATAGCTCCCATATATGTATCGCCCGATTTTGAAAAATTCGCCCATAATAACCTTATTTTTGACCGTAGAGGCCTCATTTCTTAACTGATCTTTCTCAAATTTTGCACAAGGTAACCTTTTGTGATATTAATCAAACCCGCAAAATATTATGAAAATTGGTTCAGATTTAAATATAGCTTCCATATATATGCATCGCTCTATTTTCCCTAATTTGGCCATAGTACTCTTATTTATTAACCAATGTTACTCAAATTTTAAATTTTGATGTACTACCCGATCGTATTTATACGTACTTGTAGCTCTTACATAAGAATATTGCTCGATTTTTACAAATTTGGAGTTATTACCCACACTAATTGAACGATTTTCTCTTTTTTAATAATGGGCTCAATATTAGTGGCATACTAACTCTTTTGGTGCAAAATAAACTATAGCTCCTAATATTAGACATTTCTGCTCAGATTGTGACACGACACCCATAAACATGTACCCCCCTTTATGTTCTCCAAAACCTATACCAATGATACCCCACAAATGCTTATGTTTACTAATTCAGTAGGGGTGGTTTAGGGTATGATATAGTCGGCCCCGTCCGACTTTCTACTTTACTCACTGGTTATAATATTAAATTGAGCCGACGGGCTTTTTGGGCAGCAAATAAATCAATGACTTCTTCAGTCGGTACATTTATTCGGCGATGAACCGACATTAATGCCAATCCTTTGAGTCTACTCTCGCTAGTCGAATTTCTTAGATACGTCTTTAATCTCTTCATTGTTGAAAATGAACGTTCGGATGAGCACGTAGTAACTGCAGGGATAGAAAATGCAGTACTATAGTACTTTTTTCAAACCTTTTTCACCCCGGTCAGTACCGTAGTACCCCCGCGAATGATTTAGTACCTTTTGTGTAGACATTTTTGAGTCGATATCAGATTTATGGTACAATAGCTTTGACAAAATATTTTAATATTTTGAGAAAGTCTTTATCAACCTTATTTGCTAATAGTCTTTTACAAATATGGCAAAACAGACATGTTCATGTGGGAAGAAAATCTCGATTTTGTAAGACATAGTCAAAAACAGGATTTTATTGAACTTCAAGAAAGATTTATGGCCAGTTTCTTATCCTCCCATTAATTTTAACCGGTGGATAGACCTCCGGTTAGTAAATTTTTTGTATGGGATCAGCTGTTTTATCGACACGATAAATAATAACAAGACATTGAGAAACTGGCCCTTAGTCGAAAAAAGAATGCGATTCTATATTATCGGTTTTTTATTTCGGTAGAAAATGTTGTCAAAATTTTATTTCTATATAGAATTTTTGCAAAAGTTTATTTTTATAGAAAATTTTGTCAAAATTTTATTTCAATTGAAAATTTTGTCAAAATTTTATTTCAATTGAAAATTTTGTAAAAATTTTATTTCTATAGGAAATTTTTGCAAAATTTTATTTCTATAGAAAATTTAGTCAAAATTTTATTTTCTTTAAAATTCAGTCTCTTGACAATAATCTTTCCGCTCAAAAAATACCTTTTTTGTACTTTCTTAAAAATTGTATTTTCCATCCCTGAGTAACTGGCAAAGTGACCAAAATTTTTAAAAGAATATGCACGTTTGGAAATATCTCTTTATTGCACTTTCCAAGTGCTTCCATCGCTGAATTAGGCAGGTTCTTTTCGCAGGTTTTGCACCATTTAATTTACACTTGTGTGTTTGGCTGTTTCGTTGTTGTTGCTATGGCCAAACAAAGCGAGTCATGTTCACAAAAAGAACAACAAACACATATAAAAAGCAGAAATACATTTTCCAAAAACCAAATTTGTGGTGCGAGAACAAAAACAATTTGTTTTTTCGACCGTCGTTTGACGGGCTTTTCAACTAGTATTCTATGATTTGTGCAAGTTTTATAGGTAAGCATTTTTCAAAATAAAACCTCCAGCTTTTCTTCAACATCTTCGATAAGATTTTTCTATGCAGCTAAAAATATATATTTATTTATATAAAAATATTCATTCATTTCGGGGGGGGGTTTGATCCCCCTCATCCCCCCCCCCCTGAATACGGCCTTGCCTACATCATAGAATGAATAGTTTTTACTTGGACTAAAAACGTTTCGGTTGTGGGGAATTTCTAAGTTGCTCCTATATTTGGTGAGGTCTCATTTTGTTGAATAAAAAAAAAATGTTGCTAACAGGTCCCCGGTCTAACAAAGAAAAACACACTTTTTTTTGTCAAAATTCGTTTTTAATATTCAACATAGTTCCCTTCAAGAGCGATACAACGATTATAACGACCTTCCAATTTTGGTAGTACTCCTTCGGTTTTGCCTCAAAATAAGCCTCAGTTTCGGCGATCACCTCTTCATTGCAGCCAATTTTTTTTCCCTGCGAGCATTCTTTTGAGGTCTGAGAACAAGAAAAAGTCGCTGGGGGCCAGATCTGGAGAATACGGTGGGTGGGGAAGCAATTCGAAGCCCAATTCATGAATTTTTGCCATAGTTCTCAATGACTTGTGGCACAGTGCGTTGTCTGGGTGGAACAACACCTTTTTATACCCACCACCATAGAATGGTGACGGGGGTATAATAAGTTTGTCATTCCGTTTGTAACACATCCAAATATCGATTTCCGACTATATAAAGTATATATATTCTTGATCAGGGAGAAATTCGAAAACGATGTCCGTCTGTCTGTTGTAATCACGCTACAGTCTTCAATAATGAAGCAATCGTGCTGAAATATTGCACAAACTCGTCTTTTGTCTGCAGGCAGGTCAAGTTCGAAGATGGGCTATATCGGTCCAGGTTTTGATATAGTCCCCATATAAACCGACTACCCGATTTGGGGTCTTGGGCTTATAGAAATCGTAGTTTTTATCCAATTTGCCTGAAATTTTAAATCTAGAGGTATTTTATGACCATAAAGAGGTGTGCCAAAAATGGTGAGTATCGGTTCATATTTTGGTATAGCCCCCATATAGACCGATCTCCCGATTTTACTTCTTGGGCTTATAGAAACCGCAGTTTTTATTCAATTTACCTGAAATTGGAAATCTAGAGGTATTGTAGGACCACAAATACGTGTGCTAAAAATTGTGAGTATCGGTCCATATTTTGGTATAGCCCCCATATAGACCGATCTCCCGATTTTACTTCTTGGGCTTATAGAAACCGCAGTTTTTATTCAATTCACCTGAAATTGGAAATCTAGAGGTATTGTAGGACCACAAATGCGTGTGCCAAAAATTGTGAGTATCGGTCCATTTTTTGGTATGGTCCCCATATAAAACGACCTCCCGATTTGGGGCCTTGGGCTTATAGAAACCGTAGTTTTTATTCAATTTGACTGAAATTGGAAATCTAGAGGTATTTTTGGACCATAAAGAGGTGTGCCGAAAATGGTGAGTATCGTTCCATATTTTGGTATAGCCCCCATATAGACCGATTTCTCGATTTTACTTCTTGGGCTTCTAAAGGGTGATACGGTCAGAATTTGGTCAATATAAACTTGACGTATTTCTTTCAATTTATCATTTAAAAAACCTGAACACCCCTCATTTTGAAGGTGTGTGTGTGTGGAATGTTGCTCCTATTTTGATTTTGGAATTCACTCTTCAGTTGTCAAAATGCCGTCCAAGCAAGAAGAGCACGCAAAGCTGGCAAAATCGCTAAAAGTTTCCAAATCAACCTTTACAAATGTAATTAAAGTGTTTGAGGAACGTTTGTCGACAGCCAGGAAGTCTGGATCGGGGGGAATCGAAAACCGGAAGCCGCTGAGACGACAAAGAGAGTTGCCGGTAGTTTCAAGCGAAACCCTAACCTCTCTCTCCGAGATGCCGCAAATAAGCTGGGTGTATCGTCTACAACCGTGCATCGAGCCAAAAAACGAGCCGGACTATCGACTTACAAGAAGGTAGTGACTCCAAATCGCGATGATAAACAAAATACGACGGCCAAAGCGCGATCCCGGAGGCTGTACACGACGATGCTGACGAAGTTTGACTGCGTGGTAATGGACGACGAAACCTACATCAAAGCCGACTACTAGCAGCTTCCGGGACAGGAGTTTTATACGGCAAAAGGAAGGGGAAAGGTAGCAGATATTTTCAAGCACATAAAACTGTCCAAGTTCGCAAAGAAATATCTGGTTTGGTAAGCCATCTTTACCTGTGGCTTGAAAAGCAGCATTTTCATAGCTTCCGGGACTGTCAACCAAGAAATTTACGTGAAAGGGTGTTTGAATAAACGTCTGCTGCCTTTCCTGAAGAAACACGGTTGTTCCGTACTGTTTTGGCCGGATTTGGCATCTTGCCATTACGGTAAAAAGGCCATGGAGTGGTACGCCGCCAACAACGTGCAGGTGGTTCCCAAGGACAAGAACACTCCCAACACGCCAGAGCTCCGCCCAATTGAGAAATACTGGGCTATTGTCAAGCGGAACCTAAAGAAGACCAAAAAACTGCTAAGGACGAGCAGCAGTTCAAGGCAAACTGGGCGAAGAAGGTGGACAAGGTGGCTGTACAAAATCTGATGGCAGGTGTCAAGCGTGAGGCCCGGCAATTCGGATTTGGAAAAGCGAAAGCCTAACTGAATATTTTTCCTGAATTTTATACTAATTGAACTTGAACAAGTGTATACGGCCGCAAGTTCGGCCAGGCCGAATCTTATGTACCCACCACCATGGATTGCGTAGAAACTTCTACGAAAGACTATCATCCACAATCGAATTACTTGGGTTGTGGTATCTTAAAACTTCTTAACATCGTTTTCTAAATTGTGATTTAGTCCATACATGGTATATATTAGAAAAAAAAGTTATGTATAGTTAAGTCTACAAATAATTACGAATCGATATGGACTTTTTGTACGTAGAGAGCCAGAACTGAAATATGGGGGTCGCTTATATGGAGGCTATATACAATTATGAACTTGATATGGACCAATTTTTGTGTGATTGGGGATCGATTTATCTGAGGGCCATATATAACTATAGACCGATATGGACCTAGTTAGGCATGGTTGTTAACGACCATATACTAGCACAATGTACCATATTTCAACTCACTCGGATGAAATATACCATATACTAACATCACGTACCATATACTAACATCACGTACCAAATTCCAACCGAATGGGAAGAATTTTGCTCTTCCAAGGGGCTCTGGAGGTCAAATCTGGGGATCGGTTTATATGGGGCCTATATATAATTATGGACCGATATCGACCAATTTTTGCATGGGAGTTTGAGGCCATATATTAACACCACGTACCAAATTTCAACTGAATCAGATGAATTTTGGTCTTCCAAGAGGTTCCGGAGGTCACATTTGGTGATCGGTTTATATGGGGGCTATATATAATTATGAACCGATGTGGACCAATTTTTGCATGGTTGGTAGAGACCATATACTAACACCATGTACCAAATTTCAGCCGGATCGGATGAAATTTGCTTCTCTTAGAGGCTTCGCAAGCCAAATCGGGGGATCGGTTTATATGGGGGCTATATATAATTATGGACCGATGTGAACCAATTTTTGCATGGTTGGTAGAGACCATATACTAACACCATGTACCAAATTTCAGCCGGATCGGATGAAATTTGCTTCTCTTAGAGGTCTCGCAACCCAAATCGGGGGATCGGTTTATGTGGGGGCTATATATAATTATGGACCGATGTCGTCCAATTTTTGAATGGTTGTTAAAGACCATATACTAACACCATGTACCAAATTTCAGCCGGATCGGATGAAGACCATATACTGACACCATGTACCAAATTTCAGCCGGATCGGATGAAATTTGCTTCTCTTAAGGACCTCGCAAGCCAAATCGGGGGATCGGTTTATATGGGGGCTATATATAATTATGGACCGATGTGGACCAATTTTTGCATGGTTGTTAGAGACAATATGCCAACACCATGTACCAAATTTCAGCCGGATCGGATGAAATTTGCTTCTCTTAGAGGCCTCGCAAGCCAAATTTTGGGGTCCGTTATATGGAGGCTATACGTAAAAGTGGACCGATTGTTTCGTTCGGAAGTTAGCGTGATTTCAACAGACGGACGGACGGACGGACGGACATGCTCAGATCGACTCAGAATTTCACCACGACCCAGAATATATATACTTTATGGGGTCTGAGAGAAATATTTCGATGTGTTACAAACGGAATGACAAAGTTAATATACCCCCCATCCTATGGTGGTGGGTATAAAAAGAAATTTAATTTGATTTTTTAAATAAACGATTTCACCGATTTACACGCGTTTTCCCTTGACCAAATTTTGACCGTATCACCCTTTAGAATCCGAAGTTTTTATCCTATTTGCCTGAAATTGGAAATCTAGAGGTATTTTCGGGTCATAAAGAGGTGTGCCGAAAACGGTGAGTATCGGTCCATATTTTAGTATAGCCCCCATAAGAACGATCTCCCAATTTAACTCCTTGGGTTTCTAGAAACCGTAGTTTTTATCTGATTTGCCTGAAATTGTAAATATTCTGGTATTTTAGGCTCACAAAAACGTGTATCGGATTAAGTTTTTATCGGTCCATTTGGACTCCATATAGACCGACTTCACTTCTTGAGGGTGTAGAAGGCGCACTCATGATCAGTGCTTGAAACTTAATGTAAAATTTCCAGATTTTCTTTCAAATCAAGACGTTATTTTATAAGTTTCTTGCACACTTACAAGAGATGTTAATGATTCCTCTAAAACTCAAACAAAAATGGTTCTTATAAATCCAGAATCTGATATGGTCCTCATAGGTGAAATCTTTAAATTTATCTTCGGGAAGTGTCCTCAAGTCTTCAAGCCCTCCTGAAATTTCAAAGGAAACCCTAATACTTGGTTCATGGTGGTGGGTATTTAAGATTCGGCCCGGCCGAACTAAGTGCTGTATATACTTGTTCTTCTTCATATGGGGCCGTTTTGCCGCGATTTCGACCTTCAAACGCTCCAATAACGCCATATAATAGTTACTGTTGATGGTTTCTCCCTTCTCAAGATAATCGATAAAAATTATTCCAATCGCATCCCAAAAAACAGAGGACTTTTGAGTCTTTCCACGCTTCGGTCGCTGTCCACTCAGGAGTGTTGTGATGGAGCCATGTTTCATCCATTGTCACATATCGACGGAAAAACTCGGGTGTATTACGAGTTAACAGCTGCAAACACCGCTCAGAATCATCAACACGTTGTTGTTTTTGGTCAAATGTGAGCGCGCACGGCACCCATTTTGCGCAGAGCTTCCGCATATCCAAATATTGATGAATGATATGACCAACACGTTCCTTCGATATCTTTATTATATACGTATTTAATCTGCCTATTTTGTCTAAAGGCTGATTTGTGAACGTATGGACAAACTTACAATTTAGAATACGATGTCAAGAAGAATTAAGATACCTTGCCATCGGTAAGTATTACCACAACCTAAGTAATTCGATTGTGGATTACAGAAAAAAAAACGTTTGGAAAACGTGTACCGAAGACGTTTTTTTTTGTTAGAGTTTTTTGAATTGCTTCGAAAAGTATTCACTTTTATCAGAAAAAAATTCGTTTGTTACAAATTTTTTATTTTTTCAATAAAAAAAAGTTATTTTTGAACCAACAACACAGTCCATTTCGTTCATATCAAACGCTGTTCTTTTCTGACTTTAGGTCTTTAATAAGACACATTTTACAGTTCATAGTAAAAATTTAATATAGTAGAATGTAATGTTGAACATTTTTTCGGAATCTTCCGACCATATGTAAAAAAAAACTTTGGTCGAAGCAGGGATCGAACCCAGGACCCTTGGCATGCAAGTCGGACGTAGCAACCACTGCTCCACGGTGCCCAACTAAATGTATTTTTCTGTTAAATAAACTTTGTTTAATCGGCTCGAGGGCGCCGCAAGCTATGCTATAAAATTTAACTTATATGGGCAATTGTCTATTAATGACAATAACGGCTACATAGCTCAGCGGATAGTGTGTTGGATAGTATGTTGAATGGTCCGCGGTTCGATTCTCCGTCCAGGCGATAGGTAAAAAAAAATTGTAAAAATTTATAAAATCGTATAATTTCTTCTACATTATTTGTATTACAGAAAATGGTGCTAAGAACTAAAAAACTTCGTGGAAGTGAGAAAGATGTGAGGGAAAATGCAATTAGCCAGAAAAAAAATTTTTTGAGTTAGTCTTTATGAAATTGTTTTTACCTCCTGGAAAAGAATAAACGTTTATCACAAAAAGTATATAAGATTCGGCCTGGCTGAACCTACGGCTGTATATACTTGTCATACTTAAAACCAGTAAGGAAAGTCTAAAGTCGGGCGGGGCCGACTATATTATACCCTGCACCACTTTGTAGATCTAAATTTTCGATACCATATGACATCCGTCAAATGTGTTGGGGGCTATATATAAAGGTTTGTCCCAAATACATACATTTAAATATCACTCGATCTGGAAGAATTTGATAGACTTCTACAAAATCTATAGACTCAAAATTTAAGTCGGCTAATGCACTAGGGTGGAACACAATGTTAGTAAAAAAAATATGGGAAACGTTTAAATCTGAAGCAATTTTAAGGAAACTTCAAAAAAGTTTATTTATGATTTATCGCTCGATATTTCGACTAAGCAGTGGCGATTTTACAAGGAAAATGTTGGTATTTTGACCATTTTTGTCGAAATCAGAAAAACATATATATGGGAGCTATATCTAAATCTGAACCGATTTCAACCAAATTTGGCACGCATAGCAACAATGCTTATTCTCCTCCCTGTGCAAAATTTCAACTAAATCGGAGTTAAAAATTGGCCTCTGTGGACATATGAGTGTAAATCGGGCGAAAGCTATATATGGGAGATATATCTAAATCTGAACCGATTTCAACCAAATTTGGCACGCATAGCAACAATGCTAATTCTACTCCCTGTACAAAATTTCAACTAAATCGGAGTTAAAAATTGGCCTCTGTGGACATATGAGTGTAAATCGGGCGAAAGCTATATATGGGAGATATATCCAAATCTGAATCGATTTCAACCAAATTTGGCACGCATAGTAACAATGCTAATTCTACTCCCTGTGCAAAATTTCAACTAAATCGGAGTTAAAAATTGGCCTCTGTGGTCATATGAGTGTAAATCGGGCGAAAGGTATATATGGGAGATATATCTAAATCTGAACCGATTTCAACCCAATTTGGCACGTATGGCTACAATGCTAATTCTACTCCCTGTGCAAAATTTCAACTAAATCGGAGTTAAAAATTGGCCTCTGTGGTCATATGAGTGTAAATCGGGCGAAAGCTATATATGGGAGCTATATCTAAATCTGAACCGATTTTGCTGATATTTTACAAGTTTTTCGAGACTCATAAAATATTCGGATGTACGGAATTTGAGGAAGATCGGTTGATATACACGCCAATTATGACCAGATCGGTGAAAAATATATATGGCAGCTATATCTAAATCTGAACCGATTTTTTCCAAAATCAATAGGGATCGTCTTTGAGCCGAAACAGGACCCTGTACCAAATTTTAGGACAATCGGACTAAAACTGCGAGCTGTACTTTGCACACAAAAATACATCAACAGACAGACAGACAGACAGACAGACAGGCAGACAGACAGACGGACAGACAGACAGACGGACATCGCTAAATCGACTCAGAATTTAATTCTAAGCCGATCCGTATACTAAAAGGTTGGTCTATGATTACTCCTTCTTGGCGTTACATGCAAATGCACAAACTTATTATACCCTGTACCACAGTAGTGGTGAAGGGTATAAAAACCTGTGGAATAATCATAAAATTACGTACCGAGTTCCCATGTATCGACAATCCTCTACTTTTTATTATACCCTGCGCCACACTGTGGAACAGGGTATTATAAGTTAGTGCATATGTTTGTAACACCCAGAAGGAGACGAGATAGACACATGGTGTCTTTGGCAATAATGCTCAGGGTGGGTCCCTGAGTCGATATAACATTGTCCGTCTGTTCGTCCGTCTGTCTGTGAAAACATTTTTGTGATCAAAGTCTAGGTCGCAATTTAAGTCCAATCGCCTTCAAATTTGGCACATGTTCCTAATTTGGGTCAGAATAGAACCCTATTGATTTTCTAAGAAATCGGTTCAGATTTAGATATAGCTCCCATATATATCTTTCGCCCGATATGCACTAATATGGACCCAGCAGCCAGAGTTTTATACCGATTTGCTTGAAATTTTGTACAAACATAACACTTAGTCGTATAGTCAAGTGTGCAAAATTTGATTGAAATCGGTTCAGATTTAGGTATAGCTCCCATATATATCTTTCGCCCGATATGGACTAATTTGGTCCTAAAAGCCAGAGTTTTGGCCCAATTTGGTTGAAATTTTGCACAGGGAGTAGATTTAGCATTGTAGCTATGCGTGCCAAATTTGGTTGAAATCGATTCAGATTTAGATATAGCTCCCATATATATCTTTCGCCCGATATGCATTTATATGGACCCAGAAGCCAGAGTTTTATCCCGATTAGCTTGAAATTTTGCACAAGGAGTACAATTGGTAGTATAGTCATGTGTGCCAAATGTGATTGAAATCGGTTCAGATTTAGATATAGATTCCATATATATTTTTCGCCCGATATGGACTTATATGGCCCTAGAAGCCAGAGTTTTGGCCTAATTTGGTTGAAATTTTGCACTAGGAGTACAATTAGTAGTGTAATCAAGTGTACTACATTTTATTGAAATCGGTTCAGAATTAGATATAGCTCCCATATATAACTTTCGCCCGATATGGACTAATATAGTCCTAGAAGCCCGAGTTTTGGCCCAATTTGGTTGAAATTTTGCACTAGGAGTACAATTAGTAGTGTAATCAAGTGAGCTACATTTTATTGAAATCGGTTTAAATTTAGATATAGCTCCCATATATATATCTTTCGCCCGATATGGACTTATATGGCCCCAGCAGCCAGAATTTTGGGCCAATTTGGTTGAACTAAGAGTACAACTAGTAGTGTAGGCAAGTGTACCAAGTTTTATTGAAATCAGTTCAGAGTTAGCTATAGCTCCCATATATATATCGTTCGGGTTATTTACACTCAAATGACAAAAGTGGCCAATCTTTTAAACCGATTTACTTGAAATTTTGCACAGGAAGTAGAATTAACATTCCAACTGTCTGTACCAAATTTGGTTGCAAATACCAACGTTTTCCTTGTAAAATTGCCTAATTTTTTTTTTTTTTAGATTTATTGGTATAATTAAAAACCCTACACCCCAAATTATTTTTTAACGAATTTGTCTATATTACCACACTAATTGAACGATCTCCTTTTCTATTTCTTCTAATGTAAATCGTAACTTTGTGCTATTCCACGGAAGTATCATAGACTATGAAATTTACACAAAAATCATTCAAGCCACAAACAACTATTTTTAAAATCCATGTGATATTTTATATATGTATAAACGGGCGGTATTAAGCTTACGTTTCACAAGAGAAAACCAAAAATAAAAGTACCAAAATAATATAATCTTACGAAATTATTTGCAAAATCCTAACATTGTGTTCCACCCTAGTGCATTAGCCTACTTAAATTTTGAGTCTATAGATTTTGTAGAAGTCTATCAAATTCTGTCCAGATCGAGTGATATTTAAATGTATGTCTTTGGGACAAACCTTTATATATAGCCCCCAACACATTTGACGGATGTGATATGGTATCGAACATTTAGATCTACAAAGTGGTGCAGGGTATAATATAGTCGGCCCCGCCCGACTTTAGACTTTCCTTACTTGTTTTCAATAAATCGGGCTCCTCCCCGACCAGACATCGTAAATTCACCTACCCTATATTCATTTCACAAACTACCCATCTTCACTATTCCCCTTTCCCAACTAGACATCGAAAAATCATGTACCATATATAAATTTAATCATCTTCTCCCAATTTCAAGTAAATCGGAGAAGGTAAGATTTTGCTCTATTTTTTGTAAAGGGACTTTCTCTGCCATTTCCAAGAAAATCCATAAACTTGCCTTAAAATTTTAAAAAAGTCTCGACCAAGTATCGCAAAAAAAGTAGCTGTGCTTTGCCCAGACGACCCCTTCAATGAAAATTTCAAGCAAATACGAAAATTTTGTTCCAATTTTCAAAAAGTCGGGCAATGGGGAGGTTCCCCTTCCCAACCAAATATTAAAAAATCAGGTACCCCATAATACATTCAAGTAAATTAGAGAATTTTTGTTTATACGATTTTTGTTTAAAGTACAGTAAGTACTTTACACAAAAATCGTATAAAGGTTTGGTCCATCTCCGCGACCAAATATGGAAAAATAAAGTAGCGGATCTTTGTCTAGACACCACCCCTAACCTTCCTTGGAAATTTCACCCAAATCGTAGAACTTTGGCCTAATTTTGAAAAAGTCACGCAAGGAGCATGTCCACCACCTCCACCAGGTATCAAAAAATGAGGTATCCTATTTTCACGACATGATTACCCTCTACTTTCTCCGAATATTTTTCATGTGAAAAAATGAAATTATTTTATAAAAAAAAAACAAATGCAATGAATTCAAATCATAAATATTTGTAATGTGCGCTGTACGTAAAAAAAAAATATTCCCGCTTTTCCTCTGAAACTTTTCCTGCATTTTCTTTGCTATAAACCTCACAGAGCCCGAGACTTTCCAACGAATGTAAAGTCGTGGAAATCGGTTCGTGCGTTCTGGAGCTAAAGCGTCAGGAAAGAAAACCCGACTTATTTTTATATATTAAGAATTTCATTAATTTAAAAGAAATTTTCAAAATTATTAAAGCCATGTTGACCTTAGTCAAACAAAATTTTCTTTCATTTTAGGATGGAGCAAATTTTAAGTCGACATCATTAAAAAGTTTATTGACTGTGGAAAATTCTTCTTTTAGTTTACTGATTTATACAATACAAATGAAAAGACTTGAATTTAGAAAAAATATATATATTTTTTTTATTTTAAACAAAAACAATAATTTTTCCAAATAACACCCATAAATTCTCTAAATACAAATAAATATATGTTGTTTTTTTCCTAATCCTTTTCTATGTTTCAACATTTGCATATCTAAATAGATTTTTTATATCTATGAATTAAATTTCCACCATTTTGTAATGTAAATGCATACAAACATAAATAAATTAATTAAAATTATTGATATTTTATGCAAATATGGACAAAAGTTTGCGGGTATTATGAAATTAAAACAATGGCATAATAATGAAAATTTCTAAGCGATTGAAGGCAGCAAATCCTCTACGAAAACCAAAACACAAAAAAATGCGCTTTAAACCAATTCAAAAAATAAATTATATCGATGTCTTTGTTCTGGGTAAATGTTTAATTAACAAACATAAAAAAATAACATACGCGCGATACCAGCAAATATTTTTTGGCAAAAACGAGTTCGGAATTATTTTCGGGAGACAATAACAACAAATATGGCCTCTAGTGGCCATATGAGAATAAATAGGGCATTATTATGTACAATATATGGGCTAAATCGGAACCGATTTCCATCAAATTTGGCATGCATAGTAACAATGTTATTTCTACACCCTGTGCAAAATTTGAATCCGACTTTGGCCTCTCTGCTCATATAAGTGTAAATCGGACGAGATATTTTTCTATAGGCAAAACTTTCTACAAAAACCATTTTGACACAATTTTCTATAGAAATAAAATTTTGACAAAATTTTCTATAGAAATAAAATGTTGACAAAATTTTCTATAGAAATAAAATTTTGAGAAAATTTTCTGTACAATTAAAATTTTGACAAAATGTTCAATAGAAATAAAATTTCGACAACATTTTCTATAGAAATAAAAATTCGACCAAATTTTCTATAGAAATGAAATTTCGAAAAAAAATTTCAATAGAAATAAAATTTGGCCAAAATTTTCTATAGAAATACAATTTTGAAAAAATTTTCTATTGGAATACAATTTTGGCAAAATTTTCTATAGAAATAAAATTTGACAAAATATTCTCCGGATATAAAATGTTGACAACATTTTCTATGGAAATAAACTTTAGGCATAATTTTCTTTTGAAATAAACTTTTAATATAATTTACTCTAGAAATAAAACATAAACAAAATTTTCTAGAAGTAAAGTTTTGACAAAATTTTCTGTATAAATAAAATTTTGACAAAATTTTCTGTATACGAGGGCAGTTCGGAAACTTCTTAGCCTAGCACAAAAAGCGCGGTATAAACAGAAAAAAGTTAAGTGTTTTGAAAACGTCCATCTCTGTTATGAACACATGTTAAATTTTGTTTCGATCTCCTTCGTATAGAAACAGGTGTTTAACAAAGACGCATCCGAAATTTGTTTACAATGGAAAAATTAGAAATGCGTGCTGTCATTAAATATTTACATAAAAAAGGTTTATCGGGACAAGAAATTCATAGTGATATGGTGAATGTGTTAGGTGAAAGTGCTCCCTCATATCCAACAGTAAACAAGTAAGTAAAGTCTAAAGTCGGGCGGGACCGACTATATTATACCCTTCACCACCATGTAGACCAACATTTGTGTTACCATCTCAACTACTTCAAATTTGCTGGGAGCTATATAAAGGTTTGCATTTCCAGATACAAATAACATACTTATAATGGAGACAATTTTTTGTACTTCTACAAAATCTCTAGTATTAAAATTGAAATCGGCTAACGCCCTAGAATGAAAAACAATGTTAATAAAAAATATGGGAAATATGAAGCGAGAGAAATTTTAATGCAATTGTACAAAAGAGCATTTATGATTTACCAGACGATACTTATGTATTTGAGATATAGGACAATTTTAGTAACATTTACAATTTTTGCTACTCAGCAGTGACGATTTTACAAGGATATTGGTTAGATCTTGCCAAGATATGTGGTCAAGTGTGGGTCCCAACTCTGGTGTACATATATATGGGGACTATATAATCTAAACCGATTGATTAAATTTGATATGCATAGTTAGAATAATAACTCTGCTATCTCTGAAAAATTTCACGTAAATGGGAGTATAACTCTGGCCCCCGTGGTCATTTGAGTGTACATCGGGCGTAATATATATATGGGAGCTATATCTAAATCTGAACCGATTCAACCAAATTTGGCACACTTACCGATACTGTTAAACGTACTCCTTGTGCAAAAGTTGAAGCATGGCGTTTGAGGCCATATAAGTCCAAATTGGGCGAAAGATATATATGGGAGCTATATCTAAATCTGAGCCGATTTTTTTGGCACACATAACGATTCCATTAAACGTACCTCTCGGTCAAAATTTGAAGGAAATCACTGCAAAACTCTGGCTTTTGAGGCCATATAACTGCAAATCGGACGAAAGCTATGGAAGCTATATCTAAATCTGAACCGATTTCGATCAAATTTACCAAGCATTGGTAGAATGTGAATTCTACTCTTTATGCAAAATTTCACGTAAATCGGTAGTAAACTTTGGCCTCTGTGGTCATATGAGTCTAAAGCGGACGAAAGATATATATGGGAGATATATCTAAATCTGAACCGATTTGGCTGATATTTTGCAAGTTTTTCGAGACTCATAAAATATTCGGATCTACTGAATTTGAAGAACATCGGTTGATAAACACGCCAATTATGAGAGGATCGTGGATAAATATATATGGCAGCTATATCTAAATCTGAACCGATTTTTTCCAAAATCAATAGCGATTGTCTTTGTACCAAAAAAACTACCCTATGCCAAATTTGAGGACGATCGGACTTAAACTGCGACCTGTACTTTGCGCACAAAAATACATGAGCAGACAGACAGACGGACAGACAGACAGACAGACATAGCTAAATCGACTCAGAATTTAATTCTTAGACGATCGGTATACTAAACGATGGGTCTCAGACTTTTCCTTCTTGGCGTTACATACAAATGCACAAACTTATTATACGCTGTACCACAGTAGTGGTGAAGGGTATACAAATTGGGTTGCTGAATTTAAACGTGGTCGTACAAGCATTGAAGATGAACCACGTAGTGGACGTTCAAAAACAGCAACAACAACAGAAATTGTAGCCAATGTGCATGATATGGTAATAAATGATCGACGAATAAAAGTGCGTGAAATTGCTAATATCATGGGCAATACAATTTTGAGAAAATTTTCCATAGAAATAAAATTTTGACAACATTTTCTATAGAAATAAAATTTTGACAAAATTTTCTATAGAAATAAAATTTTGACAAAATTTCTATATATTATGTACAATATATGGGCTATATCTAAATCGGAACCGGAATCAATCAAATTTGGCATGTGTAGTAACAATGTTATTTCTCATCCCTGTGCAAAATTTGAATCGGTGTAAAACTTTGGTTTCTCTGGTCATATGAGTGCAATTCGAACAATAAATTTTTCCATAGACAAAATTTTCAATTTTGACACAATTTTCTATAGAAATAACATTTTGAGAAAATTTTCTATAGAAATAAAATGTTGACAAAATTTTCTATAGAAATAAAATTTTGAGAAAATTTTCTATAGAATTAAAAATTTGACAAAATTTTCAATAGAAATAAAATTTTGACAACATTTTCTATAGAAATAAAAATTCGACAAAATTTTCTATAGAAATGAAATTTCGAAAAAATTTTCAATAGAAATAAAGTTTTGAAAAAATTTTCTATAGAAATACAATTTTGGTAAAAAATTTCTATAGAAATAAAACTTTGAAACAATTTTCTAGAGAAATAAAATGTCGAAAATTTCGTAAAATTTTCTATAGAAATAAAATTTTGACAAAATTTTCTATAGAAATAAAGTTTTGACAACATTTTCTATAGAAATAAATTTTCGAGAAAATTTTCTATAGAAATAAAATTTCGACAAAATTTTCTAAAGAAATAAAATTTTGAGAAAATTTTCTATAGTTATAAAATTTCGATAAAAATTCCGACAAAATTTTCTACAGAAATAGAATTTTAAAAAAATTTTCTATAGAAATAAAATTTTGACACAATTTTCAATAGAAATAAAAATTTTTCAAAATTTTCTGTAGAAATAAAATTTTGGCATAACTTTCTTTAGAAATAAAATGTTGACATCATTTTCTCTAGAAATAAAACGTAAACAAAATTTTCTAGAAATAAAATTTTGATAAAATTTTCTTGAAATAAAATTTTTATAAAATTTTCTATAGAAATAAAATTTTGACAAAATCCTCTATAGAAATAAAACTTTGACAAAATTTTCTATAGGAATAAAATTTTGAGAAAATTTTCTATAGAAATAAAATTTTGAGAACATTTTCTAAAATTTTCTATAGAAATAAAATTTTGAAACAATTTTCTAGAGAAATAAAATTTCGACAAAATGTTCTATAGAAATACAATTTTGACAAAATTTTCTACAGAAATATAATTTTGACAAAATTTTATATAGAAATAAAATTTTGAGAACATTTTCTAAAATTTTCTAGAGAATTAAAATTTTGAAAAAATTTTCTAGAGAAATAAAATTTCGACAAAATTTTCTATAGAAATACAATTTTTACAAAATTTTCTACAGAAATACTATTTTGACAAAATTTTCTATAGAAATAACATTTTGACAAAATTTTCTATAGAAATAAAATTTTTTACAAAATTTTCTATAGAAATAAAATTTTGACAATATTTTCTATAGAAATAAAATTTTCTATAAAACAAAATTTTTACAAAAATTTTCTATAGAGAAAAAATTTTGACAAAATTTTCTATAGAGGTAAAATGTTGACAAAATTTTATATAGAAATAAAATGTTGACAAATTTTCTATAGAAATAAGATTTTGACAAATTTTTCTATAGAAATAAAATTTTCACAAAATTGTCTATAAAAATAAAATTTCGATAAAATTTTCTATAGAAATAAAATTTTGAGGAAATTTTCTATATAAATAAAATTTCGATAAAATTTTTTATGGAAATAAAATTTCGACAAAATTTTCCATAGCAATTTTCTATAGAAATAGAATTTTGCCAAAATTTTCCATAGAAATAGAAATTTACAAAATTTTTTACAGAAATAATATTTTGACAAAATATTCTATAGAAATAAAACTTAGACAAAATTTTCTGTAGAAATAAAATTTTGACATAATTTTCTTTAGAAATAAAACGTTGACATAATTTTCTCTAGAAATAAAATATTGACAACATTTTCTAGAAATAAAGTTTTGACAAAATTTTCTGTATAAATAAAATTTTGACAAAATTTTCTATAGAATTTTGTTAAAATTTTCTATAGAAATAAAATTTTGACAAAATTCTCTAAAGAAATAAAACTTTGACAAAATTTTCTCTGGATATAAAATTTTTGACAAAATGTTCCAAACAACTAAAATTTTCTATAGAAATAAAATTTTGATAAAAATTTTTATAGAAATACAATTTTGACAAAATTTTCTATAGAAACAAAATATTTTCTCTGGATATAAACTTTTGACAAAATTTTCCGTAGAAATAAAAATTTTGGCATAATTTTCTTTAGATATAAAATGTTGACATAATTTTCTCTAGAAATAAAATATAGACAACATTTTCTAGAAATAAAATTTTGACAAAATTTTCTATAGAAATAAAATTTTGGTGAAATTTTCTGTAGAAATAAAACTCAAAGTCTGTTGTGTGTAAATTCTCACTTTTTTAAAAAAATCGCCTCACCCACCATGAGTCTCTAACTTGGGTTAGGTTAGGTTAGGTGGCAGCCCGATGTATCAGGCTCACTTAGACTATTCAGTCCATTGTGATACCACATTGGTAAACTTCTCTCTTATCACTGAGTGCTATCCGATTCCATGTTAAGCTCAATGACAAGGGACCTCCTTTTTATAGCCGAGTCCGAACGGCGTTCCACATTATAGTGAAACCACTTAGAGAAGTTTTGAAACCCTCAGAAATGTCACCAGCATTTCTGAGGCGGAATAATCCACCGCTGAAAAACTTTTTGGTGTTCGGTCGAAGCAGGAATCGAACCCACGACCTTGTGTGGGCAAGGCGGGCATGCTAACCATTGAACCACGGTGGCTCTCTAACTTATAATACCACAAAGTAGTGCAGGTAATGTTATTAAAATTCTAAATCTGTCCAAATCAAATCAAATCTAATATAATTAAATATTTATAGAGATAATTATGGTTACAATTTTGTTCACTGGGTTGAACAATGACTAAGATTCTATTTCGTTTATTTTGTATAATTGAATGTGGTACTTCAATGCTATTTTGGCAATAATTTATTATTATTGTTTTTCAAATTTCCACTCTGCTGTTGTTGTTGTTGTGTTATGCTGCTTTGTTTTGTTATTTTTTCCATCTCCAAAATTAAAAAATCATATTTTAATGCCAATTTATGAAATTATTCGATTTATATTCTATTGCTAACAATTTATCCACTAATTATACAAAGGACTAATGAGTATATATCACTGTTTTTAATACATTAATGAGAATGGAAATACATGAATGTAAATGCATACAAATTATGCATATTTATTTAGAATTAAAAAAAATACTGTATGACAGACTCAACCCTTGGCAGCGGGTTACGTGTAACGTATTGACCCAATGGATAAAGTTATCGACCACCGACTATCGCCTCAGTATTGCGTTTTAATGTCGTCCATATTTTTTTAGTATTAGTGAAGGGATACACAAACTCCACAGGATTGCCCTTAACAGTCAAATATGATCCTAAAATAGTGCCACATCCTCTGTCCGGGGGAAAATTCAACAGTTTGCCAAAATACAAAATTTATGCTATCATTTGTTATAACTATCTCATAAATCTTCCAACGGCGATTGTTTCCGCAAAAGTATTTTATAAATTCTCGGCCCCGTTCTCTCTGATGAAAGGGTTGTCTGAAAGCTGACATATTTATTCAAATTCATTTTATTATTTACAAGCTTACAAAAGCATTTTGATGTATTGTATTCAGAAATAAAATTATTCGCGATCTGTGAATATTTTTTTTCACGTAACATTGCTCGCTATGTCGATACTGACTGTGTTTCGTCGAAAAAGTGGACGAAAAATAAATATAAACTCTTCTCCCAAATTGTATATTCCCCCTATAGAAAATCAACCAAACGGGTTTTAAAGGGTTCACAAATCAAAGTTTCTATATGACTTAAAGAAACTAAATGAATATGGATTCGTGTCGCGGCTGCCTCAGTTGGTATATTTCTACCACCAATATAAGCTTTTTTTAACTATTTGATAGTTTAGCAGAATTCCAAATGCTTTGGTACATTTTGCAGAATGTGTGGTATTCCTTTGATAAAATTTTCTATCTATCTATCTATATATATAAAATTCAATCTATGTTTGTTTATTTGTTTGTTTGTATGTTCCGAGTTGGCTCCGAAACGGCTGGACCAATTTACTTGAAACTTTCAGAGATCGTAGGGGGCGTTCATGTGGTGAAAATGGGGTACCTCATTTTTTGACACCTGGTCGCCTTTGTCGGACTTTTTGAAAATTGGACCAAAGTTGACCGATTTGCTTGAAATTTTCATTGAAGATTGGGGTTGGCATCTAGACAAAGATCCGCTACTTTTTATTTCGATATTTGTCGGCGGAGGGGGGCCTCCCCTTTGTTCGACTTTTTTAAATTACAGTGAAAAAACTAAAATTCTCTAAAATATCTGAGATTTACAGAGAACATGTGGTGAGGTTATGGAATTAATATGGGGTACCTGATGATTTCATATGTGGATGGGGAGGTGGACCTCCACCGTGCCCTACTTTTTGAAACTTGGAACAAAATTATACGATTTGCTTGAAATTTTCATTGAATGTTGGGGTTGGCATCTAGACAAAAATCCGCTACATTATTTTTCGGTATTTGGTCGGGGAGGTCCCTTGCCGATTTTTTTTTTTTTTTGAAAGTACAAACAAAACTAAACTCCCCCCACTGAAATTTTACGAAAAAAATGGGTTATGAAATTTATATCAGGTTCCTGATTTTTTAATAAAAATAAAAGGGCATAGGGAGACATCCGCTTCTCTTAAGTACATACAGAGAAAAAAAATTAAACTTTACCGTGTTACTTGAGGACTGGGGAGAGGTTACAATATTAATAGTTGATACCTGATTTTGTGATATTTGGACGGAAGAGAGGCCACCCCTTTAGGCTTATAATTTGCTTGACATTTTCTGGGACGTTTACAAAACATACGCTACATCACTTTTCGATATTTAGTTGGGGAGGAGGTCCTCCTCTAAAACTGCAAAAAACAACAATTCTTAAGTTTTCTTGAAATTTACAAAGGCAGTGGGGGAAGGTTATGAACGAAGAGGCAACCTTCCTAGCCCCACACATGAAGGAAAGTTTCAAGAATTTTCAGGGAAGGTTAGGGGTGCTATTTACTACGGTGTTTGTCGATATTGTATCGGGGAAAGTGACGTCCCTTTAAAACAAAAAACAATAGAGCAAAATTTAAACATCTCCGATCTACTTGAAATTTAACGGGTGGAGGTGATTAAATTTATACAAATTAGTATAGGATTTTTCGATATCTGGTTGGGGAAGGGGAAAATTGAAATAAACTTTGTCGATTTACTTCGATAGAATTTATAGGGACCAATGAGTACTTGCGAAATTAATATAGGGTACGTGACAGTCCGATATCCGGTCGGAGTGGTGCGAAGGTGGGGAGAGGATTCCCTTTTGTCCGTTTTTTTTTTTTTTTTCTTAAATTGAAAGTAGAGGGTTGTCCGTAAATGGGAACTCGGTACATAATTTTATGCATTTTGCACAGACTTCTTTTTAGTAAAGAACTTTAATTTACATGAAATTAGTAGCCAACGTAGAGGGTGCATCATTTTCCAACATTTTAGCAAATGTTAATATGGTAAAATTTTTTACTACTTTTGCTTTTTCCGATTTATTGGATAATATAGTGCTTAATTTTCAGATATATTGAGGAAAAGGATACCTTTCCTTGACAAACCACACTTAAAATTCACAAGAAATATAGAAGACTGTCCAACTACTTGAATACAGAACATTATTAAAAAAATTGAAGGCCGTATTTGTACCTATAAACGAAAAATCAAGTAGTCCGATTTGTTTAAAAGAATTCAAATCTTTTCGAATTTGTTTTCAGCACGAAGGATATAGTTGACTAAATTAACGCAAAATGTTCCTCCAAATACGCTTCGGAAGGCGCAGCGAAGCGGGCCGGGTTACGCTAGTTTTCTATAAAAATAAAAACAAAATTAAAAAAAATTTGGACATAATTTTCTATAGAATTACAATTTTTAAAAAATTTTCTGTAGAAATAAAACTTTGACAAAATTTTCTATAGAAATAAAATTTTGACAAAATTCTCTAAAGAAATAAAATTTTAACAAAATTCTATAGAAATTAAATTTTGAGAACATTTTCTGTACAAACAAAAAAATTACAAAATTTTCAAAAAACAAAATTTATATAGAAATTAAATTTTGACAAAATGTTCTGCATTAAAAAAAAATTGTACAAATTTTCTATAAAAATATAATTTTGACAAAATTATCTATAGAAAATTTTGAAGAAATAAATTTCAATAGAAATAAAATTTTGACAAAAGTTTCTATAGAAATAAAATTTTGACAAAATTTTCTATAGAAATGACTTTGACACAATTTTCTATGGTATCAAAATCTTGACAACATTTAATTAAACATAGAATTAAAATTATGACAAAGTTCCCTATAAAAATAAAATTTTGACAAAATTTTCTATATAATTAAATTTTGACAAAATTTTCTATAAAATTTTAGTTTTGACAAAATTTTCTATAAAATTTAGTTTTGACAAAATTTTCTATAAAAATAAAATGTTGACCGAATTTTTTATAGTAATACAATTTTGACAAAATTTTTTTGTAGAAGTAAAATAGTTGCACAATTTTCTACCGAAATAAAATTATGACACTATTACTACAAAAATAAAATTTTGACGCAATTTTTAAAAAATAATATTTTATTAATATTTTCTATAAAAATAAAAATTTCGCAAAATTTACTATAGAAACAAAATTTAAAAAAAAATGGACACAATTTTCTATAGAATTAAAATTTTTAAAAAATTTTCTGTAGAAATAAATCTTTGACAAAATTTTATATATAACTAAAATTTTGATAAAATTCTCTAAAGAAATTGTAACAAAATTATCTATAAAAAATTTTGAAGAAAAACATTTCTATAGAAATAAAATTTTGGCAAAATTTTCTATAAAAATAAAATTTTGACAAAATTTTCTATAGAAATAAAATTTTTTACAAAATTTTCCATAGAAATAAAATTTTGACAAAATTTTCTATAGAAATAAAATTTTGACAACATTTTCTATACATATAAAATTTTGACAAAATTTTCTATATAATTAAATTTTGACAAAATTTTCTATAAAATTTTAGTTTTGACAAAATTTTCTATAAAATTTAGTTTTGACAAAATTTTCTATAAAAATAAAATGTTGACCGAATTTTTTATAGTAATACAATTTTGACAAAATTTTTTTGTAGAAGTAAAATAGTTGCACAATTTTCTACCGAAATAAAATTATGACACTATTACTACAAAAATAAAATTTTGACGCAATTTTTAAAAAATAATATTTTATTAATATTTTCTATAAAAATAAAAATTTCACAAAATTTACTATAGAAACAAAATTTAAAAAAAAATGGACACAATTTTCTATAGAATTAAAATTTTTAAAAAATTTTATGTAGAAATAAATCTTTGACAAAATTTTATATATAACTAAAATTTTGATAAAATTCTCTAAAGAAATTGTAACAAAATTATCTATAAAAAATTTTGAAGAAAAACATTTCTATAGAAATAAAATTTTGGCAAAATTTTCTATAAAAATAAAATTTTGACAAAATTTTCTATAGAAATAAAATTTTTTACAAAATTTTCCATAGAAATAAAATTTTGACAAAATTTTCTATAGAAATAAAATTTTGACAACATTTTCTATACATATAAAATTTTGACAAAATTTTCTATATAATTAAATTTTGACAAAATTTTCTATAAAATTTTAGTTTTGACAAAATTTTCTATAAAATTTAGTTTTGACAAAATTTTCTATAAAAATAAAATGTTGACCGAATTTTTTATAGTAATACAATTTTGACAAAATTTTTTTGTAGAAGTAAAATAGTTGCACAATTTTCTACCGAAATAAAATTATGACACTATTACTACAAAAATAAAATTTTGACGCAATTTTTAAAAAATAATATTTTATTAATATTTTCTATAAAAATAAAAATTTCACAAAATTTACTATAGAAACAAAATTTAAAAAAAAATGGACACAATTTTCTATAGAATTAAAATTTTTAAAAAATTTTGTGTAGAAATAAATCTTTGACAAAATTTTATATATAACTAAAATTTTGATAAAATTCTCTAAAGAAATTGTAACAAAATTATCTATAGAAAATTTTGAAGAAAAACATTTCTATAGAAATAAAATTTTGGCAAAATTTTCTATAAAAATAAAATTTTGACAAAATTTTCTATAAAAATAAAATTTTGACAAAAATTTCTATAGAAATGAAAATTTGACACAATTTTCCATGGAATCAAAATCTTGACAACATTTTCAATAGAAATGAAATTATGACAAAGTTTTCTATAGAAATACAATTTTGACAAAATTTTCCATAAAAATTAGATTTTGAGAAAATTTTCTATAAAAATTAAATGTTGACCTATTTTTTATACCCACCACCATAAAATGGTGAGGGGGTATAATAAGTTTGTCATTCCGTTTGTAACACATCGAAATATCGATTTCCGACTATATAAAGTATATATATTCTTGATCAGGGAGAAATTCTAAGACGATATAAGCATGTCCGTCTGTCCGTCTGTCTGTCTGTCTGTCTGTCTGTCTGTTGTAATCACGCTACAGCCTTCAATAATGGCGCTATCGTCCCGAAATTTGGCACAGATTAGTTTTTTGTTTGCAGGCAGGTCAAGTTCGAAGATGGGCTATATCGGTCCAAGTTTTGATATAGTCCCCATATAAACCGACCTCCCGATTTGGGGTCTTGGGCCTATAAAAACCGTAGTTTTTATCAGATTTGCCTGAAATTGAAAATCTAGCGGTATTTTGGGACCATAAAGGGGTGCGTCGAAAATGGTCCGTATCGGTCCATATTTTAGTATAGCCCCCATATAGACCGATCTCCCGATTTTGCTTCTTAGGCATCTAGAAACAGTATTTTCTATCCGATTTGTCTGAAATTGAAAATCCAGAGGTATTTTAGGACCATAAGGAGGTGTGTCGAAAATCGTTCGTATCGGACCATGTTTTGATATAGCCCCCATATAGAACGATCTCCCGATTTTGCTTCTTGGGCGTCTATAAACTATATTTACCATCCGATTTGCCTGAAATTGGAAATCTAGAGGTATTGTGGGACTATAAAGAGGTGTGTCGAAAATGGTCCATATCGGTCCATGCTTTAGTATAGCCCCATATAGACCGATCTCCCGATTTTGCTTCTTAAGCGTCTAGAAACAGTATTTTCTATCCGATTTGTATGAAATTGAAAATCTAAAGGTATTTTGGGACCATAAAGAGGTGTGTCTAAAATGGTCCGCATCGGTCCATGTTTTGATATAGCCCCCATAGAGACTGATTTCCCGATTTTGCTTCTTGGGCTTCTAGAAACTATATTTTCTATCCGATTTTCCTGAAATTGAAAATCTAGAGTTCTTTTGGGACCATAAAAAGGTGTGCCGAAAATGGTGCCCATCGGTCCATTTTTTGGTATAGCCCCCATATAGACCGATCTCCCATTTTACTTCTTGGGCTTCTAGAAACTATATTTACTATCCGCTTTGCCTGAAATTCTTGAGCTACAATAAACTGTACTTATTATATGATTGGCCTGAAATTCGAAATCTAGAAGTTTTTAGACCACAAATAAGAGTGCCGAAATTGAGGTATATCGGTCCATTTTTTGGTATAACCCCCATATAGACTGATCTCTCGATTTTTACTTCTTGGGCGTCTAGAGACTATATTTTCTGGCCGATTTGTTTGAAATTGAAAATCTGGAGGTATTTTAAGATCACAAATATGTGAGTAGCAAATGGTGCCTATCGGTCCATGTTTTGGTATAGCCCCCATATACACCGATCACCCGGCTTCATTTCTTGGGCTTCTAGAATCCGTAGTTCCGATTTGCTGGAAATTAGTAATCTATAATAAAATTTTAGACAAACGAAATTTCTTTTTCTTATAAAGTGTTTTCGTTTATTCAACGATTGTCTCTAAAATTTGTGTCAAAAGAAAACTTTGCTTGTCTAAGTGTGCCTGCTATCACACTGATCATGAGAATTGCTTAAAACTGAAAGTAAAAGTTCTAGATTTTACTCATGGTATTTAAATAAATGCGGAAAAATCTACAGATTTAAGATTTTAAATAAAGGCGTAATTTCAACATATACACGATATGTTTATATTTTCTCTAAAACTCAAACAAAATTGGTTCTCATAAATGCAGAATCTTATCTGGTCTTCATAGGTAGAATCTTTAAAGTTTGTCTTCGGGAGCTGGCTCGTTTGAGAGAAGATTTGTCATCAAACCCCCTACAATTCTATATATTATCAAGTAACCCACTACGACGAAGAGTTTTCACAGTAAACTATTATACTTGATTGGTGGTGGTGGGTATTTAAAATTCGACCCGGCCGAATTTACTGCTGTATATACTTGTTTTATAGAAATACAGTTTTGACAAAATTTTCGGTAGAAATAAAATAGTGACACAATTTTCTACCGAAATAAAATTATGACACAATTTTCTACAAAAATAAAATTTTGCCAAATTTTTCTAGAAAATAAAATATTTTGTTAATATTTTCTACAAAATAAAAATTTGACAAAATTTACTATAGACATACAATTTTGTAAAAATTTTCTATAGAAATACAATTTAGACAAAATTTTCGATTGAAGTAAAATTTCGACAAAATTTTGTATAGAAATACAAAGTTGGTGTTCGTAAATTTAATTTGTATAAGCCCAAAGAAGATTGAAAAAAATCTGTGTCTTGTATTTATTTATTTGACTACCCGAGTAAAAATTGAGAGATCTAATTTGATACGCTTAGATATGAGTAGATCTGAAAAATGGTAAGATCTAATCATATCTAATTACTATGGAATTAGATCTAGTTCTAATGTCTTAGATATAATTATATCTATTTCTATATATAATTGGATCTGATGTAAGATCTCATTATATATGGTATTATATACAATTATATCTTATTTTGTCTCATCATATCTGGGTAAATCTGCTTAGATTTAAAGGGGCCAATTTTGAGCTCTAATCATATCTAATTAGATCCCCCAATTTTTACACGGGTATTTTAATTTCATTTATTTAAGGTCTATAACCTATAAAAAATTTTTACGTTGTATCGATGGTTATATTTATCTACATATGGAATTCGGAAAGGCGTCAGCTTAGGCTTGTTCCATGAAATATTTGCTTATCTTCAGCAGCTTTACAGTGATTACCAGACACCAGAAAAAAGTGTAAAATTTTTTAACTCCACTTCCATACACTGATATATCGTCCTTTGGAGACTGTTCCTCGCTTTCCCGGTTTTTCTAAAATCCACTCACATAGAAATTTCTCTCCAGTCAACAGACATCATTCGCTAAATATTAAAATATGGTAGGTAACAATAACAATTACAACTCATCTACAAAATGTCATTTATTTAACAAATTATCCTTTCGAATGATTCGCGTGTTTTGTTTTGTCAAATGAGGTTAATTTGTGTTTAACCTGAACTATTTGGCCGAGCTTAGGCTGAATATGGGAATTGGTTCTTTGGTTATGGCTGATGGCTGATGGCGTTAGCGGTAATGGTGGTAATGGAGATTTTGATGCTGATGATGATGATGATGGGATAGTTAGTGGGTCAGACTACCAAACACCATAATAAGGTTTAATAATAAAAGAGACTACAAATGGTCGATGTTACAAAAAATCAACATAAAACAATTTAATGTAATGATGAGGGTGAAAATAGCTTATCACGACAAATAAAGCTTTATTAAAAAAAATAAAATAAGTTCGATAAAACAACTATATATGGTTGTAAGTAAGTTCAGGGGTCGCGACCTAAATACCCACACTGAAAAAATATTGTCATGAGTACAACTTTACAAGCACTTCCAAAAATGTCCTCCCAAAGAGGTTCTTAATTTTAACTATACAGGAAGTTCTTTTATTTTCTTTTTCTATTGTAATCACGTTCAATCATCACAAATCACAGTCTTCAATAATGAAGCTATCGTGATGAAATTTTGCATAAACTCGTCTTTGCCTGCAGACAGGTAAAGTTCAATGATGGGCTACATAGGTCCAGATTTTCAGATAGCCCCGATACAAACCGACCCCCCGTTTCATGGACTTGAACGTCTGATTGTCAGAATCTAGAGGTATTTTAGGCGCATAAATATGTGTGAAGAATATGGTGTGATTTGGTCTCCATTTTGATATAGCCTCCATTTAGCCCAATCTCCTGATGTGACCTCTTGAGCGTCTACACATGCCAATTTTTATTCGATTTGACTGAAATTCAAAATCTAGAGGTACTTTGGATCCATAAATGAGTGTGCCGAATATTTTGCGTATCGGTCCATGTTTTGCTATAGCCCCAAGAGTTAAATCTATGGTGGTTTGCGTGGCAGAGTATCTGCCATCAAATCCACCTGAAGTTTTACATATTTTCAATTCATGGTGGTGGGTATTTAAGATTCGGCCCGGACGAACATAAGTCTGTATTTACATGTTATAGCCTCTACCATAGGATGGGTGTATATTAATTTTGTCATTCCATTTGTAACACATCGAAATATTGGTCTAAGACCCCATATAGTATAAATATATTCTGGGTCGTGGTGAAATTTAGAGTCGATCTAAGCATGGCCGTCCGGTCGGTACGTCCGTCCGTCTGCTGAAATCATGCTAACTTGCGAACGAAACAAGCTATCGACTTGAAACTTGCCATAAGTAGCTGTTATTGATGTAGGCCGGATGGTATTGCATATGGGCCATATTGGACCACTTTTACGTATAGCCCCCATATAAATCGACCCCCAGATTTGGCTTGCAGAGCCTCTTAGAGAAGCAAATTTCATCCGATCCGGTTGAAATTTGGTACATGGTGTTAATGTGGTGGTGGTGTAAATTGGTTCATATCGGTCGATAATTATATATAGCCCCCATATAAACCGATTCACAGATTTAGTTTTGGAGCCTCTTGGAGGAGCAAATTTCAGCAGATTTACGAGTAGTTGAAATTTTGTATTTTGGGTAGATATATGGACACTAACAACCATGCAAAATTTTTTTCATACCGGGCCATAATTATATATAGCCCCCATAAAACCGATCCCCAGATTTGACCTCTGGAGCCTCTTGGAGGAGCAAAATTCAAACGATCTACTTGAAATTTGGTACGTGGTGCTGGTACATGGTTTCTAATAACCATTAAAAAATTTGTCTATATCGGCCGATAATTATATATAGCCACCATATAAAGCGATCCACATACTTGACCTCCGGAGCCTCTTAGAGAAGCCAATTTCATCCGATCCGGTTGAAATTTGATACAGGGTATTAGTATGTGGTCTCTAATAACCATGCAAAACTTTGTCCATATGGGTCGTAATTATATATAGTCCCCATATAAACCGATCTCCAGATTTGAATTCCGGAGCCTTTTGGAAGGGTAAAATTCATACGATTCGGTTGAAATTTGGTACATCGTGCTAGCATATGGTTTCTAATAATCATGCAAAAAATTGGTCCATATCGGTCCACAATTATATATGTATACCCCATATAAACCGATAACCAGATTTGACCTCCGAATCATCTTGGAGGGGCAAAATTCACATTTGGTACATTGCGCTAGTATATAGCCGCTAACAACCATGCCAAACTTGGTCCATATCGGTCTAGAGTTATATGTAGCCGATCCCCAATCATACAGAAATTGGTTCATATAGATTCATAATCATGGTTGCAACTCGAGCCAAAAATAATTTTTTCAAAATTTTATTTCTATAGCAAATTTTGTCAAAATTTTATTTCTATAGTAAATTTTTTCAAAATTTTATTTCTATAGTAAATTTTGTCAAAATTTTATTTCTTATGAAAATTTTGTCAAAATTTTATTTCTTATGAAATTTTGTCAAAATGTTGTTTCTAATGAAAATTTTGTCAAAATTTTATTTCTATAGAAAATTTTGTCACAATTTTATTTCTATAGAAAATTTTGTCACAATTTTATTTCAGTAGAAAATTTTGTCAAAATTTTATTTCTATAGAAAATTTTGTGCAAATTTAATTTCTATAGAAAATTTTGTCAAAATTTTATATCTGTAGAAAATTTTGTCAATATTTTATTTCTATAGCAGATTTTGTCAAGAGTTTATTTCAATAGACAATTTTGTCGAAATTTTATTTCTATATAAAATTTTGTCGAAATTTGATTTCTATAGAAAATTTTGTCAAAATTTTATTTCTATAGAAAATTTTGTCAAGATTTTATTTCAATATAAAATTTTGTCAAAATTTTGTTTCTATAGAAAATTTTGTCAAAATTTTTTTCTATAGAAAATTTTGTCAAAATTTTATTTCTTTAAAAAAATGTTGTCAAAATTGTATTTCTATAGAAAATTTTGTCAAAATTTTATTTCTATAGAAAATGTTAACAAAATTTTATATCTAAAGAAAATTTTGTCACAATTTGATTTCTATAGAAAATTTTGTCAAAATTTGATTTCTATAGAAAATTTTGTCTAAATTTGATTTCTATAGAAAATTTTGTCAAAATTCGATTTCTATAGAAAATTTTGTCAAAATTTGATTTCTATAGAAAATGTTGTCAACATTTTATTTCTATAGAAAGTTTTGTTAACATTTTATTTCTATAGAAAATTTTTTTCAAAATTTTATTTCTACAGAAAATTTTTTCAAAATTTTATTTCTATAGAAATTATGTCAAAATTTTATTTCTCTAGAAAATTTTGCCAAAATTTTATTTCTTTAGAAAATTTTGCCAAAATTTTATTTCTTTAGAAAGTGTTGTCAAAATTTTATTTCTATAGAAAATATTGTCTAAATTTTATATCTAAAGAAAATTTTGTCAAAATTTTATATCTATAGAAAATTTTGTCAATATTTTATTTTTATAGCAAATTTTGTCAAGATTTTATTTCTATAACACATTTTGTCACAATTTTATTTCTATAGAAAATTTTGTCACAATTTTATTTTTATAGAAAAATTTTGTCACAATTGTGTTTCTATAGACAATTTTGTCAAAATTTTATTTCGATAGAAAATTTTGTCAAAATTTTATACCTAATTAAAATTTTGTCAAAATTTTATTTCTATAGAAAATTTTGTCCCAATTTTATTTCTATAGAAAATTTTGTCAAAATTTGATTTCTATAGAAAATTTTGTCAACATTTTGTCACAATTTTATTTCTATAGAAAATTTTGTCAACATTTTATTTGTATAGAAAATTTTGTCAAAATTTGATTTCTATAGAAAATTTTGTCAAGATTTTCTTTCTATTGAAAAATTTTGTTAAAACTTTATTTCTATAAAAAATTTTGTCAAAATTTTATTTCTATAGAAAATTTTGTCAAAATTTTTTTTTCTATAGAAAATTTTGTCAAAATTTTTGTTTCTATAGAAAAATTTTTCAAAATTTTATTTCTATAGAAAATTTTGTCGAAGTTTGATTTCTATAGAAAATTTTGTCAAAATTTTATTTCTATAGAAATTTTTGTAAAATTTTTATTTCTATAGAATATTTTGTCACAATTTTATTTCTACAGAAAATTTTGTCAACATTTTATTTTATAGAAAATATTGTCAAAATTTTATTTCTATAGAATATTTTGTCAAAATTTTATTTCTATAGAATATTTTGTCAAAATTTTATTTCTATAGAAAATTTTGTCAAAATATTATTTCTATAGAAATTTTTGTCAACATTTTATTTCTATAGGAAATTTAGTCAAAATTTTATATCTATAGAAAATGTTGTTAAAATTTTATTTCTATAGAAAATGTTGTCAAACTGAATTATATACATATTTTAGAAGTTTCTACGCAATCCGTGGCGGAGGGTACATAAGATTCGGTCTGGCCGATCTTACGGCCGTATGTACTTGTTTTTCTATTCGAATGGCACCGATGTTCCTTCAGCACTTTTAATAACATCTATTTGGGCACATTTCCCGAAAGCCTAGCATATTGAGTTAATCATTTCTTTTGCGTTATCCCTTCGAAGTCTAACAAATTGTTATCCCCTCCGATATATGTATATGTGTGTGAATTTATGTTTGTGGCATTTAGTGTATGTCGCATAGTTGGTGGTGATTTCTAGGGAATAGTAGCTAGCTGGTCAGTGTATTTGTTGACGGTGTCATCAAAATAAAAATTAATTATGCATTCTATTGTATTGAGGATTAATGTGCCATTAAACAACCTGCAGGCTGCACAATTTTTTCACTCCTATACTAACAGACACACAAACACGTGTAAAAACACAAAGACTCGTCAACCAGAATTTTAAGCCTGTTGTCCATAAATACTCATTTTATAACCTTTAGGCAAATAAATTTAACAAATATTATAATTACATGACTCATACCCATATTAAATTTTATCTTTTTGACGTTTTTGTTATTTGTTTGTATTAGTTGCAACAATAAAACAAATCTCATACCTCATCTAAAAATAGGGGCATTTATGAGGTGTTCAAATGCAATACATTGGGGAGTGGTGAGTGACATCTAATAAAGGACATTATATATATGGACACACACACACACACACAAACACATATATAAAGAGAGGCAGACGGATGAATTGTTATTGCATTGTTAGGTGTATATAAATATGCATGGTAAAAATTATGATGATTTTTTGATTACTATTCTCTTTTATTTAGTTGGGCCAATGGAAAGGGTATTGATGTGGTTAAAATTCTATAAATGAAGGAGGTTATTAGGGGTGTGGAAAATTTTTGTTTAATAAAATTAGACTAAAGCCTTCCGAAAATTTGGAAGTTCTTCTAAAGGCACAACTTTAAAAGCACATCCAAAAATGTCGTCCCAAAGATACAATTATTTGGCCACCGTGGAGCAATGGTTAGCATGCACGCCTTACGTACCAAGAGATCGTAGGTTCAATCCTTGCTTCGACCGAATACTAAAAAGTTTTTTCTCACATTTATTCCAAATATGTTTGGATGATTCCGAAATGGTGCCCGACATTAACATATGAGCCGATATGGACCAATTTTTGTGTGATTGGGGATCGATTTATCGGAGGGCTATACGAGTATATAACTATAGACCGATATGGACCTAGTTAGGGATGGTTGTTAACGGCCATATACTAGCACAAGAGGCTCCAAAACCAAATTTGCGTATCGGTTTATACGGGGGCTATATATGATTGTGGACCTATATCGACCAATTTTGACATTGTTGTTAAAGACCCTATACTAACACCACGTACCAAATTTTAACCGGATCGGATGAATTTTACTTCTTCAAAGGCACCGGAGGTCAAATCTGGATTATGGACCCACATGGACCAATTTTTGCATGGTTCTTAGAGATTGTTTACTAATACCAAATTTTAACCGGATCGGATGAATTTTGCTCCCCCAAAGGTACCGGAGGTCAAATATGGCGACCAGTTTATATGGGGACTATATACAAATGTTTACCGATATGGACCAATTTTTGCATGATTGTTACACACAAATACAAAATTTCAACTGATTCGGATGAAATTTGCTTCTCCAAGAGGCTCCAATACCAAATCTGGGGATCGATTTATATGGGGGCTATATATGATTATGAACCGATTTTTGCATAGTTCTTAGAGACCACATATTAACACCACGTACCAAATTTCAACCGGATCGGATTGTTTAATGTAGTTTAAATATATTGAGTATGAATTTTGAATTATTGAATTGAAATTTGAATTAATATTGAATTCCTATTGTTAAGATAAGTTAAATGAATTTTCTTTTTAGATTAGTCGTTAGCGTGTAATAGATTAGAGTTTTAAGCTGTCATAATTTTAAGTAGCAACTCTGTTTTCTATTTGCTTTCCCCTTTCTTCTTTTCTGAAAACTCTGAATTCACCTGTCAAATCTAGTCTAAGTTTCCGGCCTCTTTCTTCAGCCAGCTTTCAACGTAAAAGGATCTATCCCTCCTCAATAAAAAGTTTGTCATCTCAACTTAAACTCAACTTGTCTCGTTTTCTCTCATTGCGGTTTTCCATGTAAGTATTCATGGTGGCAGTGTGATCATATAAACTGACCCATTAACCCAGGAACCTAAGTTCCACCAATCTCTGCAGAATCCCTTGGAATCTTAGTTCCCCATTTTTCCCTTATGATAATCTAACTGAAAGCCTTAGCTTTCATGTCGAGCCTTAGCTCTCAATTGATAAAACGTAATATAATCTTCACGGATGAATTTTGCTCGTCGAAGGGGCTCCGGAGTTCAAATCTGGGGATCGGTTTATATGAGGGCTATATAGAATTATGGACCGATATGGACCAGTTTTTGAGTGGTTGTTACAGACCTTATACTAACACCTCATACCAAATTTGAACCGGATCGGATGAAGTTTGCTCCTACAAGTGGCTCCGTAGGTCAAATCTGGAGATCGGTTTATAAGCCAAATATGATGGTCGGTTTATATGCACTGAAAAAAATATTTACGTGATATTAAAGATTACGCAACCTCAATTTTAGGATGAGCAAGTTACACACTGTTAAGGACAAATTTCTTTAAAATAATGAAATTTTAATTAAAAGAAAGTTTATAATATTTGCATCTAAAATTGTTTTCATTAAATTTAGGACACACATCTTGATAATTTTCGCCCCTTCGTTAATGTTGCATGTCTTAAATCTAAGGCAAATTTTCCTAAAATTAAATTACCACATTTTTGATTTAAAGAAATTGTCCTTAAATTAACTGAAATATTGAGTCTTTAGATTTAAGATAAAAACGCTTCAAATATAAACTGAGGATTTAGCATCTTTGGTTTAATGTTTTTTTTGGAATTAAGAAAATATTTTTGACTTCGAAGTATCCGTGAATAGCTTTATTAATATACCGGAAAAATAGAATGAAAATTCGATAAATAAGATCTGTATCATAATTTCAATTTTATAGATCCTAAATTTAAAGCCAGATATTTATGTCGCAAAAAAATTCCTTATTTTAAAGAAAACGCATCTTTGGCTCGGAATCAATACCAAAATCCTTAAGGTTAAAGTGGCAGCCCCATTAAGATTCAGGCTCACTTAGACTATTCAGTCCATTGTGATACCACATTAACTAAAAGTACATATTACATATGGGCACTTCTAGTTTTAACCGCTGAACCTTCTATTAGCAGACTTCTTAAGTTAACGTTTTCCAGATCCGCCAGTAATCTGAAGCTATATGCTCCTAAAAGTTGCTTGCGCTTTACACAAAATGCAGGACACTCACACAAGAGGTGTTTAATTGATTCCGACTATAGTTTTTGCAAAATCGCCTATCAGGCAGCGATCCGTTATAGCAGATATAAGGAGTAATATCTGACGTCTCGAGAACACTACCCAGCAAAAACTGGGTAAGCACTAGTGATACTTTCAGTAATACCGGTAATCAAAAAGTTATTACTTGTAGTGTTACCTAGGATTTAAAAATAATAACTTACCTGTGTAGGCAAAAAGTGATTCTTTCTATTAATACCGGTAATCAAAATCATATCTTGATGTCCGGGTTCGGTTCTACAGTGGGCACCGCTAATAGTAGCGAAAAGCAATGACAAATTACATTTCAGGAAAAAAAAAATTGCCAATAAAATATAGTACATAATGTATATTACAATATAACATCATTGTATAGATCCATGTCGTGGAGCGTGGTATAGTGTGTTGGATTACAAAACAACAGGGGTGAGTTCACACTTTTTGGGTATCTTTATGGTAAAGATATTATTTTTGGAGAGCTGGTATGCTTGCGAAAAAGTACTTATTTTTCGACTGCTGGTATGCTTGCACCGAAGTACTTTCCTCCAATGTCATGCCTGTGTAAAAGAATTACTACTGATATATGTACGAGGAAGTTGTTACCAATTTGGCGCAGGCATACTTGTACTCATACCTGGTAATATGTGTTTTTGCTGGGCTAGCATATCTAGTGTGCGGTTTAAGTTTAAATGGGACCATATTTGCTTGGTGTCGTTACAGCCCTTGCAGTTCTCCCATCGAACATTTGCCATCATAACAGTCTTCTCACGCATCATGAGCTTGCAGATAGCCAGGGGCATACCAACAGATTCTAGTTCCCCTGGAATATGTAAGGTAGTCCCTAGCCTTGCCAACGCATCCGCTTCGCAGTTCCCCGGTATGTTCCTATGGCCAGGCACCCATATTAGGTGAATATTGTACTGCTCAGCCATCTCATTGAGAGATTTGCGGCAGTCGATGGCCGTTTTCGAGTTGAGGAACACACCCAAAATCCTAAAGGGAAGGTCAAAATCATTGGATGCAAGTAAACTTTTTTTTCAGTGTGGGGACTATACCTAAAAGTGGTTCGATATGGCCCGAGATTAGCCCACCAGAAGTTGGAAAAACTATTTACGGTTTTCCATTGTACAGCGGGGAGCAAAACCGCATGTTGACCACTTTGCTTAATAAAACCCGTATATTGAGTCCAATTTCTACAAAATTATCAGTTCATTTATACTTTGTTTCTTGATAAACTAAACTGTACATTCAGATAAATTATATATCTATACTATAAACTATACCATGATTACATCGTAGATACGGACGGACATGGTTTTATCGTCTTAGATTTTCTTCCGAATGAATAACGTATACAAATTATTACAAATCCATTTCATAATTTTATCACTTCAAACAAGAACACCCTTTTCCCCATATAACATTCCCCATAGTAAATTCTAATTTCAATTATCTAGTATGTATGAATGACCAAAACAACAACAGCAACAACAACAACACATTTAAAACAAAGTGTACAAATATAATATTAATTAATTACGCATAATGACAATTTGATAAAATTGAAAAATTACTTTTTTATAGAAATTGATTTATTTTAATTAAAAATTCACAAATAGAAAATGTTTACAAATTCACCGCCATTTGACTAGGCGTGCCATTAGGAAAAAAACAAAAACAAAACTCCATAAATGGCAGGTTACTTGCTATTCATTTTGCATTCAAAGAAAGGAAACGGAAATAATGCAACAAATACATGGTCATGCATTCGATTGTATATGAAGCGCAAAACAAAGGACATACAGACACGCACACACATACACACTCATTGAATACATCCGTGGCATAATTACAATTTATTATATTTAATAAATATTTGATTTGTAGCAATTGCTTGGTTTTTACCAGACCTCATAATGATAATGGCAACGGCGATGGTGATGGCGATGCCTATTACGATTAGCAGAGCATAAAAAAGGACCTTTATCATTTAGTTCAGTTATGATTTGATTTTGTTTCTGCTGCCATAGATTAGAGCCTTTATTATTATCATCGGATTATTTATTTTAATGAGTTAGACAGATGACTCCTGATTATTGTAAATTGCAATAGCAATTCATTTTAATGACATTCTGATGTCAGAGGCATTTATATTTGCAATGTGAAGATCTAAAGTGGCATCGATGAGTTGGCATGTTAAAGCTTTTAATTTGTGTTATGGCAGTTTGTCGCCACAATTGAATGAAATATTTGTCTACCGAAAAATAAATACTAGATCTTATATTATATACTACCGAAAGACTTTGGTTAAACTAATAAAGTAGCCAATCCGTGGATGTCCGTCTATCTGATGGTCTCTTAAAACTGTGTTTTACCTATTGCCAGCAAAACATTTGGAAGTTCTTCTAAGGGAATTCAAAAGTTTTCTCACAAAGATGTTCTATATGTTAACTACAAAGGAAGTTCTTCTAGTTCAATCTTTTATAACTCCCTGTTTTCATATTTTTAAAAAAATTTAAATTTTGTTTTAAATAGATTAAAATAGGTAAGAATTACTAAAATGGTACAACTTATTCAAATGTCGAAAAAACTAGTCTAGAAAAATTGCGATTTTTTAAAATAATGCAGATCAAACGTTTCAGACAAGCATTAGAATGTATTAAAAATCATAAAAATTTTTAAAAATTCTTTATTTGCAAAACATCACAAATTTAAATTATTCACACCCAATTCGGATCACACATTAAGAAGTGATGCAAATTTTACGGCTTTTTTTAAAATGGTGGAAATCCCTCCTATAACAAGCCCATGCCAAATTTATCACTTATGCGCCAATTTTGTACCACCTCCGGATATAAAATGAAAATTTTCACAACTTTTTGGCAACGGTCTTTTTTTGGCGACGCTCTATAAACAATTTGACAAAATTTTATTTCTATATACAAAATTTAGTCAACATTTTTCTCAAATTTTTTGAACTTTTATTTCTATAGATAATTTTGTCGAAATTTTATTTCTATAGATAATTTTGTCAACATTTTATTTCTATAGAAAATTTTCTTGGACTTTTATTTCTATAGATAATTTTGTCGAAATTTTATTTCCATAGAAAATTTTGTCAAAATTTTATTTCTATAGAAAATTTTGTCTAAATTTTATTCCTATAATTGTATTCCTATTTTATTTGTTAAAAATTTTATTTCTATAGAAAATTTTGTCACAATTTTATTTCTATGGAAAATTTCGTCAAAATTTTATTTCTATAGAAAATTGTCTCAACATTTTATTTCTATAGAATTTTTTTTCAAAATTTTATTTCTATGGAATTTTTTTCAAAATTTTATTTGAATAGAAAATTTTCTCAAAAGTTTATTTCTACAACAAATTTTCTCACGAGTTCTATAGAAAATTTTGCCAACATTTTATTTCTATAGAAAATTGTCTCAACATTTTATTTCTATAGCATTTTTTTTCAAAATTTTATATGAATAGAACATTTTTTACAAATTTTATTTCTACAAGAACATTTTATTCTCAAGATTTCTATAGAACATTTTGTCAAAATTTTATTTCTATAGAAAATTTGGCAAAATTTTATTTCTATAAAAACTTTTGTCAAAATTTTATTTCTACGGACATTTTTGTCAAAAATTTATTTCTATAGAAAATTGTATCAAAATTTTATTTCTATACAAATTTTTTTCAAAATTTTATTTGAATAGAAAATTTTGTCAAAATTTTATTTCAATAGAAAATTTGGAAAAATTTTATTTCTATAAAAAATGTTGTCAAAATTTTATTTCTATAGAAAATTTTCTCAAAATTTTATTTCTATGGAAGTTTTTGTCAAAATTTTATTTGAATAGAAAATTTTCTCAAAATTTTATTTCTACAGCAAATTTTCTCAAGATTTCTATAGAAAATTTTGTCAAAATTTTATTTCTATAGAAATTTTTTTCAAAATTTTATTTGAATAGAAAATTTTCTCAAAATTTTATTTCTACAGGAAATTTTCTCTAGATTTCTATAGAAGATTTTGTCAAAATTTTATTTTTATAGAAAATTTTGTCAAAATTTTATTTCTATAGAAAATTTAGCAAAAATTTATTTCTATGGAAAATTGTGTCAAAATTTTATTTCTATAGAAAATTGTCTCAAAATGTTATTTCTATAGAATTTTTTTTTTCAAAATTTCATTTGAATAGAAAATTTTCTCAAAATTTTATTTCTACAGAAAATATTTTCAAGATTTCTTTAGAAAATTTTGTCAAAATTTTATTTCTATAGAAAATTTAACAAAATTTTATTGCTATGGAAAATTTTGTCAAAATTTTATTTCTGTAGAAAATTTGCCAAAACTTTATTTCTGTAGAAAATTTTGCCAAAGTTTTATTTCTGTAAAAAATTTTGTCAAAATTTTATTTCTATAGAAAAATTGGCAAAATTTTATTTCTATAGAAAATTGTCTCAACATTTTATTTATATAGAAGTTTTTTTCAAGTTTTATTTGAATAGAAATTTTTCTCAAAATTTTATTTCTACAGCAAATTTTCTCAAGATTTCTATAGAAAATTTTGTCAAAATTTTATTTCTATAGAAAATTGTCTCAACATTTTATTTATATAGAAATTTTTTTCAAAATTTTATTTAAATAGAAAATTTTCTCAAAATTTTATTTCTACAGGAAATTTTCTCTAGATTTCTATAGAAGATTTTGTCAAAATTTTATTACTATAGAAAATTTTGTCAAAATTTTATTTCTATAGAAAATTTTGTCAAAATTTTATTTCAATAGAAAATTTTGTCAAAATTTTATTTCTATAGAAAATTTTGTCAAAATTTTATATCTATAGAAAATTGTCTCAAAATTTTATTTCTATAGATTTTTTTTTTCAAAATTTTATTTGAATAGAAAATTTTCTCAAAATTTTATTTCTACAGAAAATTTTCTCAAGGTTTCTTTAGAAAATTTTGTCAAAATTTTATTTCTATAGAAAATTTAGCAAAATTTTATTTCTATGGAAAATTTTGTCAAAATTTTATTTCTGTAGAAAATTTGTCAAAACTTTATTTCTATAGAAAATTTTGTCAAATCTTTATTTCTATGGAAAATTTTGTCAAAATTTTATTTCTATAGAAAATTTTCTTCAAAATTTTATTTCAATGGAAGTTTTTTCCAAAATTTTATTTGAATAGAAAATTTTCTCAAAATTTTATTTCTATAGAAAATTTTGTCAAAATTTTATTTCTATAGAAATTTTTTTCAAAATTTAATTTGAATAGAAAATTTTTTCAAAATTTAATTTGAATAGAAAATTTTCTGAAAATTTTATTTCTACAGAAAATTTTCTCTAGATTTCTATAGAAAATTTTGTCACAATTTTACTTCTATAGAAAATTTTGTCAAAATTTTATTTCTATAGAAAATTTGGCAAAATTTTATTTCTACAAAATATTTTGTCAAAATTTTATTTCTATGGAAAATTTTGTCAAAATTTTATTTCTATACAAAATTTTCTCAAAATTTTATTTCAATAGAAAATTTAGCAAAAATTTATTTCTATGGGAAATTTTGTCAAAATTTTATATCTATAGAAAATTGTCTCAAAATTTTATTTCTATAGATTTTTTTTTTCAAAATTTTATTTGAATAGAAAATTTTCTCAAAATTTTATTTCTACAGAAAATTTTCTCAAGGTTTCTTTAGAAAATTTTGTCAAAATTTTATTTCTATAGAAAATTTAGCAAAATTTTATTTCTATGGAAAATTTTGTCAAAATTTTATTTCTGTAGAAAATTTGTCAAAACTTTATTTCTATAGAAAATTTTGTCAAATCTTTATTTCTATGGAAAATTTTGTCAAAATTTTATTTCTATAGAAAATTTTCTTCAAAATTTTATTTCAATGGAAGTTTTTTCCAAAATTTTATTTGAATAGAAAATTTTCTCAAAATTTTATTTCTATAGAAAATTTTGTCAAAATTTTATTTCTATAGAAATTTTTTTCAAAATTTAATTTGAATAGAAAATTTTTTCAAAATTTAATTTGAATAGAAAATTTTCTCAAAATTTTATTTCTACAGAAAATTTTCTCTAGATTTCTATAGAAAATTTTGTCACAATTTTACTTCTATAGAAAATTTTGTCAAAATTTTATTTCTATAGAAGTTTTTTCCAAAATGTTATTTGTATAGAAAATTTTCTCAAAATTTAATTTCTACAGCAAAGTTTCTCAAGATTTCTATAGAAAATTTTGTCAAAATTTCAATTCTTTTGAAAATGTTGTCAAAATTTTATTTTCTTAGGACACTTTCTCAAGACTGTATTTCAATAGGAATTTTGTTATAATTTTACTTCTATAGACAATTTTGTCACAATTTTACTTCTATAGAAAATGTTCTCAACATTTTATTTCTACAGAAAATTTTCCCAAGATTTCTATAAAAAAATTTTGTCAAAATTTTATTTCTGTAGAAAATTTCTGTAGCCAAAAATTTATTTCTATAGAAAATTTTGTCAAAATTTTATTTCTATAGAAAATTTGTCTACATTTTATTTCTGTAGAAAATTTTGTCATTTTTTTTATTTTTATAGAAAATTTTGTCATAATTTTATTTCTATAGAAACATATTTTATAGAAAATTTTCTCAAAATTTTATTTGCGTACAAAATTTTTGTCAAAATTTCATTTCTGTAGAAAATTTTGTCAAAATTTTATTTCATATTTGCTGTTTTGTTCTCAGCTTTAAAACCATTGCGTTGACTAAACTAGAAGTGTAGCTGAACCAACAGAGGAAAAGAATGTTTGTCAAATTTATTTGGGCAAAGCCTATTGACTGCTGGATGGACGCACGTTTCGGAATTACCATATTCCTCATCAGCATCCTCTACTTGCAGCAAAAAATTTTGTAATAATTTTATTTCTGTAAAAATTTTGTAATAATTTTATTTCTGAAGACAATTTGCAGAATTGTATTTCTATAGAAACTTTCCTCTAATTTTTTTATACAGAAAATTTTCTAACGATTATAGAAATTTTGTCAAAATTTGATTTCTATAGAAAATTTTGTCAAAATTTTATTTCTATAGAAAATTTTGTCAAAATTTTATTTCTATAGAAAATTTTGTCAAAATATTTTATTTTTTCTATAGAAAACTTTATCAAGGCTTTGTTTCTATAGAAAATTTTCTCAACATTTGATTTCTATAGAAAATTTTCTCAACATTATATTTCTATAAAAATTTTGTCAAAATTTTATTTCTATTGAAAATTTTGAAACACTGACTGAAGTGGGTATTTACCCACCCACCTAACCAAAACTTTGTATACAGATTCCGTACCATTAATTTCATACTTCAATGATTTCTTTCTAGTAATATTTTCCTAATTTTCCAAAAATCAAAGTGCCGAAAAACGCATAAAATTTAATTTATAATCCTCTGTTATGTGATTGATTCCTTCACTAAACACTTGTCTGCCCCTTTATGATATTTTCATAATAACCACCCCTTCAAACAAAACAAAAATTCATCAATTCACAACTAAAAGTAAATAAAAAAACTTTATATCTATAATCTTTTTTTGTTTTTTTTTTTTTGATTTTTCGTTATAGAAAATATTCAAGTTAAAGCAAAATACAGTTTTCCAAAATACCTGGATGTAGTCTTAACGCACTTGTTGAAATATGGGAAATGGAAAAATCATCCATCCCCAAAACCGCCAATTGAAATGACGGCATAAACAATGGGGAAATTATTATTGTCGGCATTTTGTGTTTGAAGATCAATGAATACTCGTGGCGGTCTCTTTAATCTGGAAGGTTTATGAGGCGTTAATATCCCATTGGACTGATAACAATAAAAGAGACCCCCAAAAGAAAAGAAATAACAAACACCCAAGTGGAGTACATTGTCCCTCACCCCCAACTGTTAAATGAGGGCGGACAAAACATGTTAAAGTGGTTGCTCTCTAGCAGTAGCTGATGCAGCAGAGTTGTGGCACAGTGTTCCTATTGGAATCGAATTATACATTCCTATGATATATAGAGTATATATTTTCGATCGGTGTGAAATTCCAAATAGATTGCACCAACAAGGGAAAATAGCTACTTCTAAAAAAATTGGAATTATGGATCTTGTTGGTATGAACTAACGAGAATTAAATTTTTTTAAGAAAGTTAACAGAAAGTATATTTTCAATATATTTTCTGAGGTTAGCTTTAACTGACAAATATTCAGCATTTAAGTTCTTAACTGATATATGGAATTTATAAGTAAGATGACAGTTATATCCATAGTGCGGTTAAACAGTTTGTTAGCTAACGGAGCTTCAGGAAAATGGTGGTAAGGGATACTTCATAAATTGTCTATAGAAATAAAATTTTAACAAAATTTTCTATAACAATAATATTTTGACAAAACTTTGTTTAGAAATAAAATTTTGACAAATCCTTCTATAGAAATTAAATTTTTTCCAAAATTTTTATATATATACAATTTTCTCGAAAATATTCTGTAGAACTAAAATTTGCGAAAATTTTTTATAGAAATAAAAATTTACGAAAATTTTCTATAGAAATAAAATTTTGCAAAAATTTTCTATGGCAATACATTTTTTAAAAAATTTTCTATGGATATAAAATTTCGAAAAAATATTCTATGGAAATAAAATGTTGACAAAATTTTCTATAGAAAAAAAATTTCGATAACTTTATATAGAAATAACATTTTTCGAAAATTCTATATAGAAATAAAATTTTGTTCAATTTTTCCATAGAAATACAATTTTGCGAACATTTTCTATAAAAATAAAATATAGACAAAATTTTCCTTAGAAACAAAAGTTTGACAATATTTTATAAAGAAATTCAATTTTGACAAAATTTTCTATAGAAATAAAATTTTAACAAAATTTTCTATGGAAATAAAATTCTACCAACATTTTCTATAGAAATAAAATTTTACGAAAATAATCTATCGAAATAAATTTTTGACAAAATTTTCTATGGAAATAAAATGTTGACAAAATTTTCTATAGAAAAAAAATTTTGCGAACATTTTCTATATGAATAAAATTGTGACAACAATCTCTATGGAAATAAAATTTTGCAAAAAAAAAAATTATTTCTATAGAAAATTTTGTTAAAATTTTATTTCAATAGAAATTTTGCCACAATTTTATTTCTATAGAAAATGTTCGCACAATTTTAGTTCTAAAAAAATATTTGCAAAATTTTTTGTCTATAGAGAATATCGTCAAAATTTTATTTCTATTGAAAATATTTTGAAACTTTTCTGTCAAAGTAAAATTTTAACAAAATTTTCTATAGAAATAAAATTTTTACAAAATGTTCTAAACAAAAAAAAAAAAAGTTTTGACACAAGTGTCTATAAAAATAAAATTATACCACAATTTTCTTTGGAAATAAAATATTGACAAAATTTTCTATAGAAAGAAAATTTTACTATGGAACTAAAATTTTGACAACATTCTCTATAGAAATAAAATTTTGCAAAAATTTTTTATAGAAATAAAATTGTGACAAAAATTTCTATTGAAATAAGATTTTGACAAAATTTTATAAAGAAATAAAAATTTGACAAAATTTTCTATGGAAATAAAATTTTATTTCTATTGAAAATATTTTGAAAATTTTCTTTCGAAATAAAATTTTAACAAAATTTTCTAAAGAAACAAAATTTTGACAAAATTTTCTAAACAAAAAAAAGTTTTGACACAAGCGTCTATAGAAATAAAATTTTAACATAATTTTCTAAACAAAAAACGTTTTGACACATGTGTCTATAGAAATAACATTTTGACAAAATTTTCTATAGAAAGAAAATTTTGCGAAAAATTTTTATGGAACTAAAATTTTGACAACATTCTCTATAGAAATAAAATTTTGCAAAAATTTTTTATAAAAATAAAATTTTGCGAAAAATTTCTATAGAAATAAAATTGTGACAAAAATTTCTATTGAAATAAAAATTTTGACAAAGTTTTATAAAGAAATATAAATTTGACAAAATTTTCTGTGGAAATAAAATTTTGTCAAAATTTTTTTTCTATAGACACTTGTGTCAAAACTTATTTTTTAATTTTGTCAAAATTTTATTTCTATATATTTTGAAAAATTTCTATCTTAACAAAATTTTCTATAGAAATTAAATTTGAACAAAATGTTCTATAGAAAACAAGTTTTCGTTTGTTTTTGTACCAACATTTATTTCGGCAAAAGCCGATTACCATATACATTTTTTCGGAAGGTTCAAGCGTTCCGAAACGTGATTCCAACCATCTTGCAGTCTATAGGGCTTTGCCCAAATAAATTTGACAAATATTCTTTTCCCTTCTTTCTGTTGGTTAAGCTACTCTTGTAGTTTAATCAACGCAATGGTTTTAAGCTAACATCAAAACAACAAAAAAGTTGCGACAAAACTTTCTATAAAAATAAAATTTTGCATACAATTTTTATGGAAATAAAATTTTGCGAAAATTTTCTATAGAAATAAAATTTTAATAAAATTTTCTATGGAAATAAAATTTTGACAAAATTTTAAATGGAAAGAAAATTTTTCGAAAACTTTATATAGAAATAAAATTGTGCGCAAATTTTCTATAGAAATAAAATTTTGCGCAAATTTTCTATAGAAATAAAGTTTTGCGAAAATTTTCTTTAAAAATAAAATTTTGACAAAATTATCAATAGAAATAAAATATTGACAAAATTTTCCATAGAAATAGAATACTGACAAAATTTTCATAGAAATAAAATTTTTACAATATTTTCTGTAGAAATAAAATTTACTATAGAAAAAACGTTTTGATGAAATTGTCTATGGTAATAAAATTTTGACAAAATTTTCTATAGAAATAAAATTTTAACAAAATTTTCTATAGAAATAAAATTTTGACAAAATTTTCTATAGAAATAAAATTTTGACAAAATATTCTATGGAAATAACATTTTGACAAAATATTCTATGGAAATAAAATTTTGACAAAATTTTCTATAGAAATATAATTTTGACAAAATTTTCTATAGAAATAAAATTTTGACAAAATTTTCTATAGAAATAAATTTTTTTCAAAATTTTCTATATAAAGAAAATTGTAACAAAATTTTCTGTAGAAATAAAACTGTGACGAATAAAATTTAAACACAATTTCCTATGGAAAACAAGTTTTTTTTTTTTTTTTGTACCAAGATTTATTTCGGCAAAAGCCGACTATCATAAACTTTTTTTTCGGAAGGTTCAAGTGTGGTTCACTTTGGTAGTTCCGAAACGTGCAACCATCCATTCAACCATCTTGCAGTCTATAAGGCTTCGCCCAAATAAATTTGACAAACTTTCTTTTCCTCGGTTGGTTAAGCTACTCTTGTAATGTCGTCAAGGCAATGGTTTTAAGATGAAATCAATAACAACAACAATGGTTAAAGGAAAAAAAAACAACAATAAAACAAGTATATACGGCCGTCAGTTCGTCCAGGCCGAAGCTTATGTACCCTCCATCATGGATTGCGTAGAAGCTTCTTCTAAACACTGCCATCCAGAATCGAATTACTTAAGTTGCGGTAACACTTGCCGATGGCAAGGTATCTTAAAACCTCCTAACACCATCTTCTAAATTGTATGTAAGTCCATACGTGGTATGTATTAAATCAAAAAGGATCGATCCAATACGTATATAATTCAGTTTGACAAAGTAGACACAAAATTTTGACAAAATTTTCTAAAGAAATAAAATTTTAACAAAATTTTCTATAGAAATAAAATTTTCACAAAATTTTCTATAGAAATAAAAATTTTGACAAAATTTTCTATAGAAAGAAAATTTTGACAAAAATTTCCACAGAAATAAAATTTTAACAAAATTTTCTATAGAAATAAAATTTTGACAAAATTTTCTATAGAAATAAAATTTTGGTAGATTATTTTTGGCTCTAGTGGCAACCATGATTATGAACCGATATGGACCAATTTTTGTGTGATTGGACCAATTTTGGTATGGTTGTTAGCGACCATATACTAACACCACGTTCCTAATTTGAACCGGATCGGATGAATTTTGCTCCTCCAAGAGGCTCCGGAGGTCAAATCTGGAGAACGATTTATATGGGGGCTATATATAATTATGGACCCAAAAAAGACCAATTCTGGCACGGTTGTTAAATATCATATACTAACAAATTACAACCGGATTGGATGAAATTTGCTTCTCTTGGAGACTTCGCAAGCCAAATCTGGGGATCGGGTTATATGGGGGCTATATATAATTATGGACCGATGTGGACCAATTTTTGCACGGTTGTTAGAGACCATATACCAACACCATGTACCAAATTTCAGCCGGATCGGATGAAATATGATTCTCTTAGAGGCTCCACAATCCAAATCTGGGGATCGGTTTATATGGGGGCTATATATAATTATGGACCGATGTGAACCAATTTTTACACGGTAGTTAGAGACCATATACCAACACCATGTACCAAATTTCAGCCGGATCGGATGAAATATGCTTCTGTTAGAGGCTCCAAAAGCCAAATCTGGGGATCGGTTTATATGGAGGCTATATATAATTACGGACTGATATAGACCAATTTTTGCATGGTTGTTACAGACCATATACCAACATCATATACCAAATTTCAGCCGGATCGGATGAAATTTTCTTCTCTTTGAGGCTCCGCAAGCCAAATCTGGGGATCGGTTTATATGGGGGCTATATATAATTATGGACCGATGTGAACCAATTTTTGCACGGTTGTTAGAGACCATATACCAACACCATGTACCAAATTTCAGCCGGATCGGATGAAATTTGCTTCTCTTTTAGGCTGCGCAAGCCAAATCTGGGGATCGGTTTATATGGGGGCTATATATAATTATGGACCGATGTGAACCAATTTTTACACGGTAGTTAGAGACCATATACCAACACCATGTACCAAATTTCAGCCGGATCGGATGAAATATGCTTCTGTTAGAGGCTCCAAAAGCCAAATCTGGGGATCGGTTTATATGGAGGCTATATATAATTACGGACTGATATAGACCAATTTTTGCATGGTTGTTACAGACCATATACCAACATCATATACCAAATTTCAGCCGGATCGGATGAAATTTTCTTCTCTTTGAGGCTCCGCAAGCCAAATCTGGGGATCGGTTTATATGGGGGCTATATATAATTATGGACCGATGTGAACCAATTTTTACACGGTAGTTAGAGACCATATACCAACACCATGTACCAAATTTCAGCCGGATCGGATGAAATATGCTTCTGTTAGAGGCTCCAAAAGCCAAATCTGGGGATCGGTTTATATGGAGGCTATATATAATTACGGACTGATATAGACCAATTTTTGCATGGTTGTTACAGACCATATACCAACATCATATACCAAATTTCAGCCGGATCGGATGAAATTTTCTTCTCTTTGAGGCTCCGCAAGCCAAATCTGGGGATCGGTTTATATGGGGGCTATATATAATTATGGACCGATGTGAACCAATTTTTGCACGGTTGTTAGAGACCATATACCAACACCATGTACCAAATTTCAGCCGGATCGGATGAAATTTGCTTCTCTTTTAGGCTGCGCAAGCCAAATCTGGGGATCGGTTTATATGGGGGCTATATATAATTATAGACCGATGTGGACCAATTTTTTCATGGTTGTTAGAGACCATATACCAACACCATATAACAAATTTCAGCCGGATCGGATGAAATGTGCTTCTGTTAGAGGCTCCAAAAGCCAAATCTGAGGGTCCCTTTATATGGGGGCTATACGTAAAAGTGGACCGATATGGCCCATTTTCAATACCATCCGACCTACATCGATAACAACTACTTGTGCCAAGTTTCAAGTCGATAGCTTGTTACGTTCGGAAGTTAGCGTGATTTCAACAGACGGACGGACGGACGGACATGCTTAGATCGACTCAGAATTTCACCACGATCCAGAATATATATACTTTATGGGGTCTTAGAGCAATATTTCGATGTGTTACAAACGGAATGACAAAGTTAATATACCCCCATCCTATGATGGAGGGTATAAAAACAAACCGAATGAGAAAAAGAGGAAGCACGCTCCAAATAAACCCAGCCAACTGTATTCAAATCGATGATTTGACGGTGGCAAAGGAAAGAATGCCGAATTTATTTCGGCATAAACCGGCTATCATGTAAAACCTTTTTTCGGTAGGTTCAAGTGTGGTTCACTGTTGGGTTTAGTGAACTGCCTGAATTTATTCTGATAATTGGTTGATAGTTTTGCTGCAAGTAGATGATGCTGATGAGGAATGTGTTAATTTCGAAAGTGCCACCATACAACCATCTTGCAGTCTATAGGGTTTTGCCCAAATAAATTTGACAAACATTCTTTTCCTCTGTTAGTTACGCTACACTTGTAGTTTAGTCAATGTATGGTTTTAAGCTGAAATCAAAAACAACAACAACGAAAAAAAAATTGCAAAAATTTTCTATAGAAATTAACATTTTGCGAAAATTTTCTGTAGAAATAAAATTTTGCGAAAACTTTCTATAGAAATAAAATTTTGCGACAAAATTTTCTAAAGAAATGAAATGTTGACAAAATCTATATATATAAAATTCAAATTATGTTTGTTTATTTGTTTGTTTGTTTGTTTGTTTATTTGTATGTTCCGGGTTGGCGCGAAAACGGCTGAACCGATTTACTTGAAACTTTCAGAGATCGTGGGGGGCACTCATGTGCTGAAAATAGGGTACCTCATTTTTTGACATATGGTCGCGGAGAGGAACCTCCCCTTTGTCCGACTTTTTGAAAATTAGACCAAAGTTGACCGATTTGCACGAAGTTTTCAGGGATAGTAGGGGGTGATCCCTAGACAAAGATTCGCAATTTTTTTTTTCGAAATTTGATCGGGAGGGGGTACCTCCCCCTTAAGCGACTTTTTGAAAATAGAGCTTGCTTGAAATCGGAAACGGCTGAACCGACTTATTTGAAATTTTAAGAGAGGGTAAAGGATGATCATGTGGTAGAAATAGGGTAAATCATTTTTATATTTCTGGCCCGGCGGGTGGGGGGGTTTACCACCGCCTTGCTCGATTTTTTTAGAATTGGACTTACGTTTTCAGATTTGCTTGAACTCGCAAACGGTTGTACCGAAGGTAAAATATGATCATTTGGTAGAAAAAGGTACTCCCTTTTGTTATATCCGGTCGTGGAGAGGTACCTCCCCCTTGCCCGACTTTTTGTTAATTTGACTTACGTTCTTCGATTTGCTTAAAATTTTCAGTGAAAGTTGGGGGTGACTAAGGAACAAAGATCCGAAACTTCATTTTCTGAAATTGGATCAGGGAAGGGACCCTTTGCCGGAGGGGTACCTCCCCCTTGCCAATCCTTTTTCAAGTTTCGGATTTGCTTGAAGTCGGAAACGGTCAAACAGATTTACTTGAACTTTTCAAGAATGTAAAGGGTGACCATGTGGTGAAAATAGGGTACCTCATTTGTTGGTATCTGGTCGGGGAGGGTACCTCCCCCTTGCCCGATTTTTTGAAAATTGGTCATAAGTTCTCCGATTAACTTAAAATTTTTCAGGATGGTAGGGGTGGACCCTAGAAAAGGAACCGCTAATTTATTTTTCGAAATTTAGTCGTGGAGGGATCTCTCCCCTTTACTCTACTTTTTTTAAATACAGTACAGTAAAATACAGTGTACAGTACTACTCTTCTCGGGTTTTATTGAAATTTACACAGTAGTCGTGCAAAATGTTTTTAGGAAACTGTTCTACCTGCTTTTTAAAAACGAAATAGTGCGGACACGCGTATCTTTTGATATTAAAAAAACTATTAAATTGTGGCTTCGTTATTTTACCTTTCATAACTATTACCGATAAAGTAGTCAGTGTGAAATCAGTGTGTAGCAATAATTACCTTCGATTATTACCATTTGCATTCATAACTCTGTAACTCCTGTAATAAATTTTTAAATCATGCCCATGAAGAAGAAGGCAACTCTTACGAAACTTTCTATAAAATCGCAGAAACTAAAACAAAGATGGAATAAAGAGTCGCAAGAAGAGCGTGAGTTGCGTTTAGAAGAAAATAGAAATAGAGCAACAACTTCTAGACAAGCAGAGACAAACCAACAGCATGAAATTCGAATTCTGTCACAAAGATTTCGATCAAGCACATTGAGTACATTAGAGAAATCTGAAGAAAGTCGCCGCAGAATCCAAGCACAACGAATACGGACGTTAGCTTCTCGAGAAATCGAAACTCAGAATCAGCGCGATATTCGGCTCCAATCGCAAATGGTAAGAACTATTGCATTGAGACAATCTGAAACGCAAGAACAACGCGATACACGACTCCAATCGCAAACGGTTAGAACTCTTGCTTTAAGAGAATCGGAGACGCAAGAACAACGGGATACACGACTCCAATCGCAATTGGTCAGAACTCTTTCATTAAGAGAATCGGAGACGCAACAACAACGGGATGAACGATTACGCTCCCAACTGATAAGAACTGCTGCATCGCGACAATCAGAGACACAACAACAACATGATGCCCGAGTGCGATCAGAACAAGTACGATTTTCAGATCGTATAAATTCAGAATCTGTAGAAGATCAAGCTACGCGTCTTTTATCACCGCGCTTAAGATCATCGAACACTAGATCCGCCGAAATTTCCCAGGGAAGAGAAAGGCGACTAAGGAGAGAAAGGACTCGAATATATGCTACCAGAGCTGCCGAAAGTCTTGAAGATCGAATGGAGGGTCTTGATGAGAATCGACAGCGATCAGCGAGCACTTCAATAAAGAAATCCTCCCACACATTAAATAAATAGTGTTTGTCTTACAATGCACAATAGTTCAATTTACACATTCAATTCTTCGATAAAGGTAAAAAGGCACAGCGAAGCGGGCCGGGTAAAGCTAGTTGTCTATAAAAACAAAATTTCGAAAAAATTTTGACAACATTTTCTATAGAAACAAAATTGTGACAAAAATTTCTGTAGAAATAAAAAAATCTGAAAAAAAATTTCTATAGAAATAAAAATTTTACAAAATTTTCTATTGAAATAAAATTTTGCAAAATAGGATTTTTTGTTTGGTAAAATTGGCTTCAAATTTTGGTAGATTATTTTTGGCTCGAGTGGCTACAAACGGAATGACAAAATTAATATACCCCCCATTCTATGGTGGAGGGTATAAAAAACTCATTCATTTTCCCACTATTTCCACCAAATCTGTGGATTCACAACACTGTGTGTGTTGTCATTGCAGACTACTCTCTCTCTCTCTCTCTCTCATGCTCCCTTCTCATCACACTCTCTATAATTATGGGTGTTATTAGAGTACACATAGTTGATTGTGTCTGATCGAATTATGTCTATGTTCATGTCTTGTATGTGGGTGGGCCCCAATTGAGGTGATCACTTTCCCAATATTCGGTTTGTTGCACTCATAGAATGGCGCCACTTTAATTTATTCACATTTGCTGTTGTATAATTTGTTAATTTTTAATATTTTTTATTTCTTATTACCCAGACCACTCTAGTCTATCTACTTTGAACTCTGAAGTGGGTTATAGAGGGCTATAGATGCCATGTTTTTTATATCACCTGAATACCCCCCCCCCCCCCCCAAAACAAAATAGAAAAAATTTCTTTGTTAATTCATAAATTCTCATAAATCTTGATGAGAACATCTCCACCAAATAAATATTAGCTTAAGTATTAAAGGAACTGAAGATTCCTTTTGATCTTTTTCGATTTTTTTTTTTTGTATTTCTATTTTTGTTATTTTCTGGTAGTGAATTTCGCTTTAACTGGAACTGTTTTTGAATAATTTGTTGTTCCCAATTGTTGTGTTGTGTATTGTAAACAATTACTAGTGGGATTTATTATTATCATTGTTGTCGTTGTTGTTGTTGTAGTTGACTTGTTGTGAACCAAATTAAATGTCACTTTCAATTAACCACCACGCACATTGGGCCCTGTAGTTGATTGCAACTTGTCTGTCTGTCTGTCTGTTTGATGATGAAGTGAATAGGCTGGATTTACATTGGAAAAGTCTGGGGAATTGTGGTCGGTCCTATTGATTCCCATTGTTGACAATTGATAATTTCATTTAATTTTTCAATATGAAATTTTAATTAACAACATTTCACTGAAGTGAGAGCATGACATACGCATGAATTTCATTACAGTCAGGGATTCCAAAATGAACTTCAATTCGGTCGAAGTATAGACAACTGTCACCTTTTATTTTCTCTAGTAATTGCCCGGCGAAAAGAGTTTGGAAAACAATTGTACCAAACGCTGTTCTATTGTGGAGTAGCTTTAGGATTTCATAAATTCCAATCTACCCTCCCTACTCCTTGTTAGTTTGTCTTTTCAAAAGCTATTAAGTTACATTAACTTCCAAACTCCTCATACCATCATTTATCCTATGGCCATCTAGCAGTCACAAATTCCAACAGATCAATTCATCTCAACGCTCACTTCCTGCTCATTGGAAACAATTAAATTTCGCAAAAATCTACAAATACAGTGCAGACAAAAAGCAAAAAAAAAAAATAAAGTAAAAAGTAAAACGCAGCATATTCACACACCCACATAAAAATAAATAATAAGGTCAAAATCGACAAAATATACCAAATGGATTGGTAAAGTGTGTTTGACACAAACCGATGGATTTAATTTGCATTGAATTGGGAATTTTCCATTTGACAACTTATTTTTCTATAGAATGCATGTGAGTGTCGCCGGATGTGGTGAAGTATACAGTGGGGAATAAAATTCAATTTCATTTCAGCAAAATTAAATTATAAAAGATTTTTATAGGCAATTTTGACCATGACTATTTGATTAAAACAGGTGGTTCTAATCGATTGTCGGTTTTATTGAAAATTCCATTTTCCGTGGACCAGTAAAACCGATATTTTCGAGATCTCAAAAATCGAGTTTTGGTTTTTATAATATCAATGTAAAATTGCCAATTTAACTCTAAATATTTTGATAAAGATTTCTCTTTTCGTGGTATATTAATAAAGCTATTTAATACTGAACCCTTCAAAATAAGAAATTTTTAATTCCAAAAACAAAAAAAAACTAAACCAAAGCTGCCAAATCTTCAAAATAAATTTATTTGAAATGGTTTTTTATAATAAATCTAAAATTTCAACATTTCAGTTAATTTAGTGACTATATCTTAAAATCTCAAAAATGTGTCTCTTTACTTTAAGAAAAATTTGTCTTAGTTCAAAAACATACGGCTTTAACGGAGGGACGCAAATTTCCAAAATTTGTTTCGTAAATTTAAGAAACAAATTTTTTTATTGCAAAGACTATAAACTTTATTTTAATTGAAATCACATTATTTTAAAGAAATTTGTTTTTAATATTTTGTAAATTACACATCCTAACATTTATGTTGCCTAATCTTTAATAACACGTAAATATTTTTTTCAGTGCAATTACAAATTATCGATTTTTTTTTTGTTCATCCAAATGAACTCTTGGAAAGTTGGCCGAAGATCCATTCTTTTATCGAAATTCCACCGTGGTGCAATGGTTAGCATGCCCGCCTTGCATACACAAGGTCGTGGGTTCGATTCCTGCTTCGACCGAACACCAAAAAGTTTTTTCAGCCTCAGTAATGCTGGTGACATTTCTGAGGGTTTCAAAGCTTCTCTAAGGGGTTTCACTGCAATGTGAAACGCCGTTCGGACTCGGCTACAAAAAGGAGGTCCCTTGTCATTGAGCTTAACATGGAATCGGGCAGCACTCAGTGATAAGAAAGAAGTTCACCAATGTGGTATCACAATGGACTGAATAGTCTAAGTGAGCCTGATACAAGGGACTGCCACCTAACCTAACCTAACCTAACCTTTTTATAGAAAAGCTGTGTTTAACAATGAAGCTTATTTTTCGCTCAATGAGAATGTCAATAAGAAGAATTGTCGATTTTATAGCAAAGATCAGACAAAAGAATTGCAAAAGCTAGAAATACACCCAGGAAAATTCTCTGTTTCGTGAGGTTTATATTTTTTTATTTATATTTTCTATAGATATATAATTTTGATAAAATTTTCTATAGATACAAAATTTTGACAAAATTTTCTATAGAAATAAAATGTTGACACACTTTTCCATAAAAATAAAATTTTAGCGAAATTTTCAATAGAAATAAAATTTTGACAAAATTTTCTATAGAAATAAAATTTTAACAAAAGTGTCTACAGAAATAAAATTTTGACAAAAATTTCCACGAAAATAAAATTTTGGCGAAATTTTCTATGAAATAAAGTTTTGGCAGCATTTTCTATAGAAATAAAATTTTGACAAAATTTTGTATAGAAAGAAAATTTTGCCAAAATTTTCTATAGAAATAAAATTTTGCCAAAATTTTCTATAGATATACAATTTTGAGAAAAATTTCTATAAAGCATTTTTTTTTTTGACAAAAAAGCCTACAGAAATAAAATTTTGACAAAATTTTCTATAGAAATAAAATGTTGACACAATTTTCCATACAAATAAAATTTTAGCGAAATTTTCTCTAGAAATAAAATTTTGACAAAATTTTCTGTAGAAATAAAATTTTAACAAAAGTGTCTATAGAAATAAAATCTTGACAAAAGTGTCTACAGTAATAAAATTTTGACACAATTTGCCACAAAAAATAAAATTTTGGCGAAATTTTCTATGAAATAAAATTTTGACAAAATTTTCTAAAGAAATAAAATTTTGACAAAATTTTCTATAGATATAAAGTTTTTTTTTTTGACGAAAGTGTCTACAGAAAATAAATTTTGTTAAAAATGTCTATAGAATTGACAAAATTTTCCACAAAAATAAAATTTTGGCGAAATTTTCTATAAAAATAAAATTTTGACTAAATTTTTTGTAGAAATAAAATTTTGACAAAAGTGTCTACAGAAACAAAATTTTGACCAAATTTTCTATAGAAATAAAATGTTGACACAATTTTCCATACAAATAAAATTTTAGCGAAATTTTCTATAGAAATAAAATTTCGACACAATTTTCTACAAAAATAAAATTTTGACAAAATTTTATATAGAAATAACATTTTGACACAATTTTCTGTACAAATAACATTTTGACAAAATTTTATATAGAAAATTTTCAATAGAAACAAAATTTTCTATAAACTCAATTTTTTTAAAAGTGTTAACATTCGTGTTGGCTTGTGTTATAGAAATAAAATTTTGACAAAGGTTTCTATAGAAAAAATTTTGACTACATTTTCTATAGACAACAATATTAACAAAATTTTCTATAAAATCAATTTTTTTAAAGTGTTAATATTTGTGTTAGGTCGTATTATAGAAAAAAAAAAGATTTGATGAAAGTGTCTATAGAAATAAAATTTTGACAAAATTTTCCACGAAAATAAAATTTTGGCGAAAATTTCTTTGAAATAAAATTTTTCATTATCTATAGAAATAAAATTTTGACAAAATTTTCTAAAGAAATAAAATTTTGACAAAATTTTCTATAAAACATTTTTTTTTTTTTGACAAAAGTGCCTACAGAAATAAAATTTTGACAAAATGTTCTATAAAAATAAAATATTGACACAATTTTCCATACAAATAAAATTTTAGCGAAATTTTCTATAGAAAGAAATTTTTTTTTGTAGAAATAAAATTTTTACAAAAGTGTCTATAGAAATAAAATCTTGACAAACGTGTCTACAGTAATAAAATTATGACACAATTTGCCACAAAAATAAAATTTTGGCGAAATTTTCTATGAAATAAAATTTTGACAAAATTTTCTAAAGAAATAAAATTTTGACAAAATTTTCTATAGATATAAAGTTTTTTTTTATAAAAGTGTCTACAGAAAATAAATTTTGATAAAAATGTCTATAGAATTGACAAAATTTTCCACAAAAATAAAATTTTTACTAAATTTTCTACAGAAATAAAATTTCGCCAAAATTTTCTATAGAAATAAAATTTCGACAACATTTTCTATAGCAATAAAAATTTGACAAAATTTTGGCAAAATTTTCTATAAAAATAAAATTTTGAAAAAATTTTCTATAGAAATACAATTTTGACAAAATTTTCTATAGGAATAAAATTTTGACAAAATTTTCTATAGAAATAAAATTTTGACAAAATTTTCTATAGAAATAAAATTTTGACAAAATTTTCTATAGAAATAAAATTTTGAAAAAAATTTTCTATAGAAATAAAATTTTGACAAAAATTTTCTATAGAAATAAAATTTTGACAACATTTTCTATAGCAATAAAAATTTGACAAAATTTTGGCAAAATTTTCTATAGAAATAAAATTTTGACAAAATTTTCTTTAGAAATAAAATTTTGACAAAATTTTCTGTAGAAATAAAATTTTGAAAAAATTTTCTATAGAAATAAAATTTTGACAAAATTTTTTATAGAAATAAAATTTTGACAAAATTTTCTATAGAAATACAATTTTTCGTTTTGTTTGTTATTGTTGGCTTCTCTTCAATCGTATTGTTGTTTTTGATCTCAGCTTAAAGACATATGCTGGCAAATTCGTTTAGGTAGTAACCGACTATCAAACCCTTTTTCGGGAGGTTCAAGTTTAGTTCACTTTGGGTTGAGTGAATTACCCGAATTTATTCTGATAATTGGTTGATAGTTTTGCTGCAAGTAGAGGATGCTGATGAGGAATGTGGTAATTCCGAAACAGCTGTACATCCAACCATCTTGCAGTCTATAGGGCTTTGCCCAAATAAATTTGACAAACATTATTTTCCTCTGTTGGTTAAGCTACACTTATAGTTTAGTCAATGCATGGCTTTAAGCTGAGATCAAAAACAACAATAACGAAATAAAATTTTGACAAAATTTTCTATAAAAAACAATTTTAAAAAAAATTTCAAAAAAACAAAATTTTCTATAAATTCTATTTGTTTAAAAGTATTAATATTCGGGTTGGGTCGTGTTACAGAAAAAAGATTATTTTTTTTTTTGGAAATAAAATTTTAGCAAAATTTTCTATAAAAAAAAAACGTTTACAGAATTTTATATAGAAATATTAAATTTAAACAAAATTTTCTATAGAAATAAAAATTTATACAAATTTTCAATAGAAACAAAATTTTCTATAAATTCAATTTTTTTAAATTGTTAATATTCGTAAAAAAACAATTTTTTTTTGAAATAAAATTTTAACAAAATTTTCTATAGAAATAAAATTTAGACGAAATTTTCTATAGAAATTAAAATGTTGACAAATATTTCTATAGAAATAAAATGTTGCCAAAATTTCTTATAGAAATAAAATGTTGACAAAATTTACTATAGGAACAAAATGTTGACAAAATTTTTTAAAAGAATAAAATTGTAACAAAATGTTCTATAGAAATAAAATTTTAATAAAAGTTTCTCAGAAATAGAATTTTGACAGTATTCTCATAGGAATAAGATTTTTACAAAATTTTCTATAGAAATTAAATTTTGACAAAGTTTTCTATAGAAAAAATGTTTGACAACATTTTCTATAAAAATAAAATTTTGACAAAATGTATTATAGAAACAAAATTGACAAAATGTTCAACAGAAACAAATTTAACAAAATTTGCTATAGAAACAACTTTCGACAAAAATTTTCTATAGAAATACAATGACACAATTACCTATAGAAATAAAATTTAATAAAATTTTCGACAATTTCATAAAAATTTCAAAAGTTTTAATATTCGTGTTAGGTCCTACTATCAAAGTCCTTTGTAAGTTCTCTTTTTTTGTAAAAGTTGTAACTGAAATAAACTTCTAAAATAAAATATTAAAAGAGATCTTTCGAAGAAAAAACATAGTTTCATACTAACCACAAAATTTCGATCAAAAACTTCAAAATAGGATTTTTTTATTTGGTAGATTTTTGTTAAAAATTATCCTAAATCTTTAGTAGATTATTTTTGACACGAGTGGCAACTGTGACTGTGAGTCACTTCCAAAGTTACAGCGAGAAGCTACAGTGGGTACCCACTGTAGTCGGCCTGGAAACCGGACATCTCCCGATTAATTAGAAATTGAAGTGCTTTTCCACGCGAAACATGTTCTTCACAATCATGTTATTTTCTCGGAAATTATGTGTATGATTTCGGCAAGTATGCTATGGTGAAAAAAAATTATTTTGCGATCAAAGTTTTCTATGTACCCCGGGAAAAAGATAACATTATGCTCTTGAAACAAGTTTGTGGTGATTATATTCCTTCTCTGCGTGAAGGAAATCGACTTAAAAAAGAGGTTTTAGCCACTCTAACTACTTGATGTTGTTATTATTTAATTTTATTATGCAAAATAAAATTTCTTGAATTACATCAAATTTGAGAATCAGTTTATTCGACTTGTTCACTTTTGGCCCAAATTATGGCCTTCAAACGGCTGACAAAATCATCACACACTTCATGAAAGAGACTCAGGGATATTTTTGTCAATTCTCTGTAAAGCGCCATCTTTGGTATTTTTTAATGCCAACCTTACGTTCCAAAATGACCCAGGTGAAAAAGACCAACGGAATGTCGAACTTTTTAAATTTTTTTGGCAAGTCCACTTTTTCAGAATTTCCAAGTAGAAAAGTTGGCTTTTTGATTCTATACAATCTCTACTGTGGAGCGCATACACCTTAATGCGATACTGTTTCAACTTTGCTTCCAATGGCAGATTAAGTATTCCTCGTTCCCCATCAGGCCCTAAACCATTAATGTCTAATTTATTTGCATTTGCAATTTTGCCCTTAACTGTTAACATATTCCCGTGAAGGCATTTTGTTGCCACACATCCACACGCAAGTCACTCACCAAACAATGACAGTCGTTTATAAAAACTCACAATGTCATTTAAATTGAGAGAAAAGACAGTCAAAATGTCAACGTGTGTGAGAACCAGAAGCGTGGCCACCAGTTACAAAAAAAAACTGCAGTCAGCCTTTTGGACAGATATGTGGCAAGTGCGTGAAATCCATTATGCCACGACACCAACGCATTCACATGTGGGATACTCGTTTGCAAAAAAAACAACAACAAATAAAACATAAAAGTAAAATGATTTAATTTAAGTTTCACATACACCCTAACCCCACCCATTATTCATCGACATTTAGACCAGTCTAGAGTAACTCATACTCTATTCATTGGTTATGTGACAGAGCGAGCGCGGTTGGAAATTCAATTTCGATCAATAAATATGGAGCAATTGGTTAAAACTTCCCCTTGTTCATTTTAAATTGGTTTTAATTAAAAAAAAAACACACACAAAAACGTTTTTGTTTTTCATTTAAATAACAGAAGTTATATTTAAATTTAAGGATTTTAATCTTTTGCTTACATATCAAGTCTAAGGTTTGATTATATAGGTAGCCTAAGTTGCTGTTACACTGACTGTAGGAGAAGCAGAATTGCCCTTCAGTTTTTTTGGTGCCAATTGACCCCTTTTTCCAAGCTATTGGAATTTTATACCGGTCATGGGACTGGTTGTATTTAGCCAATTGGTAGCCACTTCATGAATTTGTCTCTAGACCACAATGAACCTATCCCCTAACCGGTTCAAATGTCTCTATCACAGGGTTAATTAACACATTTCTGGCCCTTTTGCATCTATAACAGGGACAGTTCTATTTTTAGATTTTGTTTCAGTTATATTTTCCCTACATTTGTTCATTTTCTACCAATATCACAAGCATTTAAATTGACGTTTCAATGTTGTGTGTTCAATGGCGTTTGTGGCTGAATGCGTTAAGGCGTTCTGTTATGCTGCCAGTAAACCCAGGTTCAAAACCTGGGCGGAGCGAAAAAGTTTTTCAAATTGTAAAAATTAGATAATAAGACAAATAAAAGTAAAAAACAACATTGATAGAAATAAGAAGTAAAATTGGTGGAAAATTTGTTTTTTTTAGAACTGTCTCTCTAACATGTCTATTTGAACTGGTTAATTGATGGGTTGAAAACAACCGGTTAAAGGATTGGTTTGTAGGTATCTATGTGGGGGTCAATTGACCCTTCCTATGACAACCCCATGTTAATTTCACCGGTCACCTAACCAGTTAAAGGACCTGCACGGGCTATAAAGGACAGGTGAATCGACCGGTTTGGGACCACCCTTCAGTTCTTGGGACTGGTCCCAAACCGGTCTATTCACCTGTCCTTTATAGCCGGTACAGGTCCTTTAACTGGCCTTAACGCATTCAGCCACAAACGCCATTGAACACACAACATTGAAACGTCAATTTAAATGTTTGTGATATTGGTAGAAAATGAACAAATGTAGGGAAAATGTAACAGAAAAAAAATCTAAAAATAGAACTGTCCCTGTTATAGATGCAAAAGGGCCAGAAATGTGTTAATTAACCCTGTGATAGAGACATTTGAACCGGTTAGGGGATGGGTTCATTGTGGTCTAGAGACAAATGCATGAAGCGGCTACCAATTGGCTAAATACAACCAGTCCCATGACCGGTATAAAATTCCAATTGCTTGGAAAAAGGGGTCAATTGGCACCAAAAAAACTGAAGGGCAGTCCCAAGAACTGAAGGGTGGTTAGGATCAATCACGCATAAGATGTGTAGCATGTAACAAAGCACAGAAAATGTACTTTTAAAATCCAGAAATGAAGCAATGAATTTTGCATGGGTTTGTCATAGCGCGGAAGTCATATTTTTATACCATAGGATAGTGGAGGGTATCCGTTTGTAACACATCGAAATATTGCTCTAAGACCCCATAAAATATATAACAGGTTTGCTGATAAGTCCCCGGTGTGACACATAGATGGCGTCGCTAGTATTAAATGCATATTATTTTTATATAGTACCAACTTTCAAATGATTCGTGTCAAAATTTGACGTCTGTAAGTCAATCAGTTTGTGAGATAGACCGTCTTTTGTGAAGCAACTTTTGTTATTGTGAAAAAAAAAAAATGGAAAAAAGGAATTTCGTGTTTTGATAAAATACTGTTACTGTACTGATAAAATACTGAAAGGAAAAAATACGGTGTAAGCAAAAACTTGGCTTGATAATGAGTTTCCGGACTCTGCCCCAGGGAAATCAACAATGATTGATTGGTATGCAAAATTCAAGCGTGGTTAAATGAGCACGGAGGACGGTGAACGCAGTGGACGTCCGAAAGAGGTGGTTACCGACGAAAACATCAAAAAAAATCCACAAAATGATTTTGAATGACCGTAAAATGAAGTTGATCGAGATAACAGAGGCCTTAAAGATATCAAAGGAACGTGTTGGTCATATCATTCATCAATATTTGGATGCAAAATGGGTGCCGCGCGAGCTCACATTTGACCAAAAACAACAACGTGTTGATGATTCTGAGCGGTGTTTGCAGCTGTTAACTGGTAATACACCCGAGTTTTTCCGTCGATATGTGACAATGGATGAAACATGGCTTCATCACTACACTCCTGAGTCCAAACGACAGCCGGCTGAGTGGACAGCGACCGGTGAACCGTCTCCGAAGCGTGGAAAGACTCAAAAGTCCGCTGGCAAAGTAATGGTCTCTGTTTTTTGGGATGCGCATGGAATAATTTTTATCGATTATCTTGAGAAGGGAAAAACCATCAACAGTAACTATTATATGGCGTTATTGGAGCGTTTGAAGGTCAAAATCGCGGCAAACGGCGATTTCGACCTTCAAAGAAGAAGAAACAAGTATGTACGGCCGTAAGTTCGGCCAGGCCGAATCTTATGTATCCTCCACCATGGATTGCGTAGAAACTTCTACAAATTTCAACTCACACTGAAAAAAAGCATACTCGGTTCCAAAGATTTTGTCTTTACTTTAAAAAATTTGGTATTGATTCCGAGCCAAAGAAGCGGAGAATACATGTGAGGATACTTTTAAGACACAATTGTCTTTTAAATTTAGGTTTTGTGTACTTGCTTCTAGGAAGCAAATTTTAATTTTTCGCCTTCTCAGCTTTTATTCTTCATATGCTATCAAAGTCCTTTAAAAACGAGTTAACGGCAACTTTATTTTCCAAATTAGGACTCGACTTCCAGTAGAAATTATGCTATGTTTGAAGTAAAAAACTTCTTTAAAATAAAGTTTTGAAAAACATGTCCTATATTTGAACGATTTTTTGCTTTGTAGTCAAGATGCAAAAAGACAACAAATTTAAAGACAATTTCATTAAATTTAAAGAATTTTTCTGAATTATTAAAGTCAAGTTGACCTTAGCCTATAAATTTTTTCTTTCATGTTAAGGTACCCATTTTTAAGTCAAATCACTTAATTATAAGGACAATACGGCTTCATTGAAAAGTTTATCGACTTTTGGACAAGGAAAATAACTTTATTTTAGAGAAATGCGTCTTCTATGCTAAGCAAAACTTGTATTCGTATTTTAAAGACATGAAATCTTTGACCTCACGACAATATTTTTTTCAGTGCACTCGGATGAAATTTGCTCCTCCAAGAGGCTCCAAAACCAAATTTCGGGATCGGTTTATATGGGGGCTATAAATGATTATGGACTGATATGGACCACTTTTGGCATGGTTGTTAAAAATCTTATACTACCACCACGTACCAAATTTCAACCAGATCGGATGAATGTTGCTTCTACAAAAGGCACCGGAGGTCAAATCTGGCGATCGGTTTATATGGGAGCTATATATAATTATGGACTGGTAGGAACCAATTCCTGTATAGTTGTTGGATACCATATACTAACATCACGTACAAACATTTAACCGAATGGGAAGAATTTTGCTCTTCCAAGGTGCTCTGGAGGTCAAATCTGGGGATCGGTTTATATGGGGTCTATATATAATTATGGACCGATATCGACCAATTTTTGCATGGGTGTTTGAGGACATATGTTAACATGACGTACCAAATTTCAACTCAATCAGATGAATTTTGGTCTTCCAAGAGGCTCCGGATGTCAAATCTGGTGATCGGTTTATATGGGGGCTATATATAATTATGGACCGATATGGACCAATTTTTGCATGGTCATTAGAGACTATATACTAACATCATGTACCAAATTTCAGGCGGATCGTATGAAATTTGCTTCTCTTAGAGGCTTCACAAGCCAAATCGGGGGATCGGTTTATATGGGGGCTATATATAATTATGAACTGATGTGGACCAATTTTTGCATGGTTGTTAGAGACCATATACTAACATACCAAATGTTAACCGGATCGGATGAATTTTGCTCCTCCAAGAGGCTCTGCAAGCCAAATCTGGGGTTCGGTTTATATGGGGGCTATATATAATTATGGACCGATGTGAACCAATTTTTGCATGGTTGTTAGAAACCATATACTAACACCATGTTCCAAATTTCAGCCGGATCGGATGAAATTTGCTTCTCTTAGAGGCCTTGCAAGCCAAATTTGGGAGTACGTTTATATGGGGGCTAAACGTAAAAGTGGACCGATATGGCCCATTTGCAATACCATCCGACCTACATCAATAGCAACTACTTGTGTCAAGTTTCACGTCGATAGCTTGTTTCGTTTGGAAGATAGCGTGATTTCAACAGACGGACGGACGGACGGACATGCTCAGAATTTCACCACGACCCAGAATATATATACTTTATGTGGTCTTAGAGCAATATTTCGATGTGTTACAAACGGAATGACAAAGTTAATATACCCCCATCCTATGGTGAAGGGTATAAAAATTGAATTCAAAATTGCAAGAATATCTTTAGTGACATACGAAGTTCATGATGGACGCATTTGTAGTAAAATTTACATATTTAAAGAAATAATTAACTATTTTGTGAGTAATACGAATTTAGTAAAACTTTTTATGTTACTTCACTTGTGTATAATTTTTTCCCGTTTTTTAGTTCATTTAACTAACGTATGCAAAACAAGTATATACAGCACTAAGTTCGGCCGGGCCGAATCTTAAATACCCACCACCATGAACCAAATATTAGGGTTTCCTTTGACAAATTTCAGGAGGGCTTGAGGACTTGAGGACACTTCCCGAAGATAAATTTAAAGATTTCACCTATGAGGACTATATCAGATTCTAGATTTATAAGAACCAATTTTGTTTGAGTTTTAGAAGAATCATTAACATATCTTGTAAGTGTACAAGAAAATTATAAAATAACGTCTTGATTTGAAATCTTAAATCTGTAGAAGTAAAATCTGGAAATTTTACATTGAGTTTCAAGTAATTTTCATGATGAGTGCGCCTTCTACACCCTCAAGAAGTGATGTCGTTCTATATGGAGGCATTACCAAATGGACCGATAAAAACTTAATCCGATACACGTTTTCGTGAGCCTAAAATACCAGAATATTTACAATTTCAGGCAAATCAGATAAAAACTACGGTTTCTAGAAACCCAAGGAGTTAAATCGGGAGATCGTTCTTATGGGGGCTATACTAAAATATGGACCGTTACTCACCGTTTTCGGCACACCTCTTTATGACCCGAAAATACCTCTAGATTTCATATTTCAGGCAAATAGAATAAAAACTTCGGATTCTAGAAGCCCAAGAAGTAAAATTGGGAAATCGGTCTATATGGGGGCTATACCAAAATATGGATCGATACTCACCATTTTCGGCACACCTCTTTATGGTTCTAAAATACCTCTAGATTTCCAATTTCAGACAAATTGGATAAAAACTACGGTTTCTATAAGCCCAAGACCCCAAATCTGGAGGTCGTTTTATATGGGGACCATAACAAAACATAAACCGATACTCACAATTTTTGGCACACATATTTGTGGTCCTACAATACCTCTAGATTTCCAATTTCAGGTAAATTGGATAAAAACTGCGGTTTCTATAAGCCCAAGAAGTAAAATCGGGAGATTGGTCTATATGGGGGCTACACCAAAATATGGACCGATACTCACCATTTTTGGCACACGTATTTGTGGTCCTACAATACTTCTAGATTTCCAATTTCAGGTAAATTGAATAAAAACTGCGGTTTCTATAAGCCCAAGAAGTAAAATCGGGAGATCGGTCTATATGGGGGCTATACCAAAACATGGACCGATACTCACCATTTTTGGCACACCTCTTTATGGTCATAAAATACCTCTAGATTTCAAATTTCAGGCAAATTGGATAAAAACTTCGATTTCTATAAGCCCAAGACCCCAAATCGGAAGGTCGGTTTATATGGGCACTATATTAAAACCTGAACCGATATAGCCCATCTTCGAACTTGACCTGCCTGCAGACAAAAGACGAGTTTGTGCAAAATTTCAGTACGATTGCTTCATTATTGAAGACTGTCGCGTGATTACAACAGACAGACGGACATCGTTATATCGTTTTAGATTTTTTCTCCCTGATCAAGAATATATATACTATATATAGTCGGAAATCGATATTTCGATGTGTTACAAACGGAATGACAAACTTATTATACCCCCGTCACCATTCTATGATGGTGGATATAAAAATATTAGAGTAAAGGAAACTTTCTCCATATATAATAATTCCATGAACTAAAATAAAGTTAAGTTGGCCTTAGTGAAATAGAGAATTCACTTTTTTATACCCTCCACCATAGGATGGGGGGTATATTAACGTTGTCTTTCCGTTTCTAACACATCGAAATATTGCTCTAAGACCCCATAAAGTATATATATTCTGGGTCGTGGTGAAATTCTGAGTCGATCTAAGCATGTCCGTCCGTCCGTCTGTTGAAATCACGCTAACTTCCGAACGAAACAAGCTATCGACTTGAAACTTGGCGCAAGTAGTTGTTATTGATGTAGGTCGGATGGTATTGCAAATGGGCCATATCGAACCACTTTTACGTATAGCCCCCATATAAACCGACCCCCATATTTGGCTTGCAGAGCCTCTTGGAGGAGCAAAATTCATCCGATCCGGTTGAAATTTGGTATGTGGTGTTAGTATATGGTCTATAACAACCATGCAAAAATTGGTCCATATCGGTCCATAATTATATATAGCCCCCATATAAAATTTTGTCAAAATTTTATTACTATAGAAAGTTTTGTCAACATTTTATTTCTGTAGAAAATTTTGTGAAAATTTTACTTCAGTAGAAAATCTTGTCAAAATTTTATTTCTATAGAAATTTTTGTCAAAATTTTATTTCTATAGATAATTTTGTCAAAATTTTATTTCTATAGATAATTTTGTCAAAATTTTATTTCTATAGAAAATTTTGTCAAAATTTTATTTCTATAGAAAATTTTGTCAACATTTTATTTCTATAGAAAATTATGTCAAGATTTTATTTCTATAGAAATTTTGTCGAACTGAATTATATACGTATTTAATCGGCCTTTTTTTGTTTAATATATGGACTAACTTACAATTTAGAAGACGGTGTTAAGGATTTTTTAAGATACCTTGCCATCGGCAAGTGTTACCGCAACCCAAGTAATTCGATTGTGGATGACAGTCTTTAGTAGAAGTTTCTACGCAATTCATGGTGGAGGGTACGTAAGATTCGGACTGGCCGAACTTACGGCCGTATATACTTGTTTTGAATTCATGCAAAAATTGGTCCATATCAGTTCATAATTATATATAGACCCCACATGAACCGATCCCCAGATGTGACCTCAGGATCTTCTTGAAGGAGCAAATTTCATCCGATCATCCTCAGGAGCTTTTTGAAGGAGCAAATTTCATCCGATAGCCCCCAGACAAACCGATCCCCAATGACAGAAAAATCACGATTGTCACTGGAGCCAAAAATAATCCACCAACATTTTATTGCCATAGAAAATTTTGTAAAAATTTTATATTTCTATAGAAAATTTTGTCAAAATTTTATTTCTATAGAAAATTTTGTCAAAATTTCTTTGGGAAATTTTGTCAAAATATAATTTCTATATAAAATTTTGACAAAATTTTATTTCTATAGAAAATGTTGTTACAATTTTATTTCTGTAAAATATTTTGCCAAAATTTTATTTCTATACAAACTTTTCCAAAATTTTTTTTCTATAGAAAAAAAAATGTATCAAAATTTATTTTTATAGAAAATTTTGTTAAAATTGTATTTCTATCGAAACTTTTCTGAAAATTTTGTTTATATAGAAAATTTTGAAAAAATTGTATTCATATAGAAAATTTTGAGAAAATTGTATTTATATAGAAACTTTTCTATTTTTGACAAAATTTTCTATATAAATAAAATTTTGATAACATTTTTTATATAAATAACATTTTTACAAAATTTTATTTATAAAGAAAATTTTGTCAAAATTTTATTTATATAGAAAATTTTGTTAAAATTTTATTTATAAATAAAATTTTGACAAAATTTTCTATATAAATGAAATTTTGACAGAATCTATATATATAAAATTCAAATTATGTTTGTTTATTTGTTTGTTTGTTTATTTGTATGTTCCGGGTTGGCGCGAAAACGGCTGAACCGATTTACTTGAAACTTTCAGAGATCGTGGGGGGCACTCATGTGCTGAAAATAGGGTACCTCATTTTTTGACATATGGTCGCGGAGAGGAACCTCCCCTTTGTCCGACTTTTTGAAAATTAGACCAAAGTTGACCGATTTGCTTGAAATTTTCATTGAAGATTGGGGTTGGCATCTACACAAAGATCCGCTACTTTTTATTTCGATATTTGTCGGCGGAGGGGGGCCTCCCCTTTGTACGACTTTTTTTTAAGTACAGTTAAAAAAATAAAATTCTCTAAATTATCTGAGATTTACAGAGAACATGTGGTGAGGTTATGGAATTAATATGGGGTACCCGATGATTTCATATGTGGATGGGAAGGTGGACCTCCCCCTTGCCCTACTTTTTGAAATTTGGAACAAAATTATGCGATTTGCTTGAAATTTTCATTGATTGTTGGGGTTGGCATCTAGACAAAAATCCGCTACATTATTTTTCGATATTTGGTCGGGGAGGGGGACCACCCCTTTGCCCGATCTTTTTTTGTTTGAAAGTACAAACAAAACTAAACTCCCCCGACTGAAATTTTACGGAAAAAATGGGTTATGAAATTTATATCAGGTTCTTGATTTTTTAATAAAAATAAAAGGGCATAGGGAGACATCCGCTTCTCTTAAGTACATACAGAGAAACTATTAAACTTGTACCGAGTTACTTGAAATTTACAGAGGACTGGGGAGAGGTTACGATATTAATAGTTGATACCTGATTTTGGGATATTTGGACGGAAGAGAGGCCGCACTTTTAGGCTTATAATTTGCTTGACATTTTCTGGGACGTTTACAAAAGATAAAAGATCACTTTTCGATATTTAGTCGGGGAGGAGGTCCTCCTCTAAAACTGCAAAAAAAACAACAATTCTTAAGTTTTCTTGAAATTTACATAGGCAGGGGGAAGGTTATGAACGAAGAGGCAACCTTCCTTGCCCACACTTGAAGGAAAGTTTCAAGAATTTTCAGGGAAAGTTAGGGGTGCTATTCACAACGGTGTTTGTCGATATTGTATCGGGGAAAGTGACGTCCATTTAAAACAATAGAGCAAAATTTAAACATCTCCGATCTACTTGAAATTTACAGGGAACGTGGGAGGAGGTGATTAAATTTATACATGATTTTTAAATTAGTATATGATTTTTCGTTATCTGGTTGGGGAAGGGGAAAATTGAAATAAACTTTATCGATTTACTTCGATAGAATTTATAGGGACCATTGAGTAGTTGCGAAATTAATATAGGGTACGTGATAGTCCGATATCAGCTCGGAGTAGAGCGAAGGTGGGAGGATGGTTCCCTTTTGTCCGTTTTTTATACCCTCCACCATAGGATGGGGGTATATTAACTTTGTCATTCCGTTTGTAACACATCGAAATATTGCTCTAAGACCCCATAAAGTATACATATTCTGGGTCGTGGTGAAATTCTGAGTCGATCTAAGCATGTCCGTCCGTCCGTCCGTCTGTCCGTCTGTCCGGCTGTCCGTCCGTCTGTGGAAATCACGCTAACTTCCGAACGAAACTAGCTATCGACTTGAAACTTGGCACAAGTAGTTGTTATTGATGTAGGTCGGATGGTATTGAAAATGGGCCATATCGGCCCACGTTTACGTATAGCCCCCATATAAACCGATCCCCAAATTTGGCTTGCGGAGCCTTCCGGAGCAGCAAAATTCATCCGATCCGGTTGAAATTTGGTACGTGGTCTAAGTATACGGTCTCTAACAACCATGCCAAAATTGATCCATATCGGTCCATAATTATATATAGCCCCCATATAAACCGATCCCCAGATTTGACCTCCGGAGCCTCTTGGAGGGGCAAAATTCATCCGATCCGGTTGAAATTTGGTACCTGATGTTCATCCGATCCGGTTGAAATTTGGTACCTGATGTTAGTATACGGTCTCTAACAACCATGCAAAAATTGGTCCATATCGGTCCATAAATATATATAGCTCCCATATAAACCGATCCCCAGATTTGACCTCCGGAGCCTCTTGGAGGAGCAAACTTCATCCTACCCGATTGAAATTTGGTACGTGGTGTTAGTATATGGTCTCTAACAACCATGCAAAAACTGGTCCATATCGGTCCATAATTATATATAGCTCCCATATAAACCGATCCCCAGATTTGACCTCCGGAGCCTCTTGGAGGGGTAAAATTCATCCGATCCGTTTGAAATTGGGTACCTGATGTTAGTATACGGTATCTAACAAGCATGCAAAAATTGGTCCATATCGGTTCATAACTATATATAGCTCCCATATAAACCGATCCCCAGATTTGAACTCTGGAGTCTCTTGGATGAGCAAAATTCATCCGATCCAATTGAAATTTAGTACGTGGTGTTAGTATATGGTCTCTAACAACCATGCAAAAATTGGTCCATATCGGTCCATAATTATATATAGCTCCCATATAAACCGATCCCCAGATTTGACCTCCGGAGCCTCTTGGAGGAGCAAAAGTCATCCGATGCGGTTGAAATTTGGTACATTTCGTTAGTATATGGCCTCTAACAGCCATGTAAAAATTGTCAAATTTTATTACTATAGAAAATTTTGTCAAAATTGTATTTCTATAGAAAATTTTGTAAAAAATTTATTTCTGTAGAAAATTTTGTCAACATTTTATTTCTATAGACAATTTTGTCAACATTTTATTTCTATAGAACATTTTGTCAACATTTTATTTCTATAGAAAATTTTGTCAACATTTTATTTTTATAGAAAATTTTGTCAAAATTTTATTGCTATAGAAAATTTTGTCAACATTTTACTTCCATAGAAAATTTTGTCAACATTTTATTTCTATAGAAAATTTTGTCAAGTTTTTATTTCTATAGAAAATTTTGTCAAAATTTTATTTCTATAGAAAATTTTGTCAAACTGAATTATATACGTATTTAATCGGCCTTTTTTTGTTTAATATATACCCCTTATGGACTAACTTACAATTTAGAAGACAGTGTTAAAAAGTTTTACGATACCTTGCCATCGGCAAGTGTTATCGCAACCCAAGTAATTCGATTGTGGATGACAGCCTTTAGTAGAAGTTCCTACGCAATCCATGGTGGAGGGTACATAAGATTCGGCCTGGCCGAACTTACGGCCGTATATACTTGTTTTTTTTTTTTTTTTTTCTTAAATTAAAAGTAGAGGGTTTTCTGTAAATGGGAACTCGGTACATAATTTTATGTGATAAAATTTTTTACTACTTTTGCTTTTTCCGATTTATTGGATGGGAAACAGTTATTCTTTGTATGTTATTATAATGTAGTGCTTAATTTTCAGATATGTTGAGGAGAAGGACACCTTTCCTTGACAACCCACACTTAAAATTCACTAGAAATATAGAAGATTGTCCAACTACTTGAATACAGAACATTATTTAAAAAATTTGGAGGAAAGGGTACACCCTCTCCCCGACATTTTTTAAGACGAACCGTTTTACATATGCATTCCCGCCGTATTTGTACCTATAAACGAAAAATCAAGTAGTCCGTATTGTTTAAAAGAATTCAAATCTTTTCGAATTTGTTTTCAGCACGAAGGATATAGTTGACTAAGTTAACGCAAAATGTTACTCCAAATACGCTTCGGAAGGCGCAGCGAAGCGGGCCGGGTTACGCTAGTTTTCTATATAAATAAAATTTTGACAAAATTTTCTATAGTAGTAAAATGTTGACGAAATTTTTTATAGAAATAAACTTTGACACAATTTTCTATAAAAATATAGAAATTTTCTCAAAGTTTTCTTTCTATAGAAAATTTTGTCAAAACAATATTTTCCAAAATCTACCAAACCTTCAAGAATTCTAACAATCTAACAAACAATGAAATATCGACTATTTTTAGTAGAAATCTACCAACTTTGGCGACAGTGCCTCCAACAGGCCTTTACATTACACAAAAGATCAAATTTCTCAATACCCATATAATAAACATGTCGCTTAGACTGAATGAAATATGACCATAATTGTCCTAATGATTTGTATATAGATAAATATTTTGCTATGCTTACTGATACGAATATCCTCAATATCCTATTGAGGATCAATAGGGAATTTTTATATTTGTCATTGACTACAGCGACCCCATGATGCTGCAGCAATGCTGGAAAATGTCAATGATCAAATAAGAATATTAATATTTATACCTGGTAATTTCAGAACTAACATATAATATAATATGACATTTTTGGAAAAAGGTCTTATAAGATAATCTACAAAACACAAAGGTTTGTGTCTTAGCTAAGTTAGAGACTTCACTTACCTGCGTTGTAGGTTTCTATTTGGAATTAAATTATTTTATTGATATTCGATGTATGAATATACGATTATAAGTTTGTGAGCTCATTGTTAGAATTAATCGCAAATATTTGATATTGTCTTAATAAATTAAATAAAAACAGAAGTAAATACAAATTGGAAAATCTCTCTGGCAAAATAGGAAAATTAATTTGCTATTTTCTATTTAAAATTCATTTACTCGATTTAGGCCAACGTCTAGCTATTATCAAAAGTTGATAGTTTGAGACAAAGACTATTAGTCGAAAATTAAATTTTCTATTTTTTTTTTTCTTATTCCAACACACCACATCCAAATTAATTGAAGCCACTGTGGGTTTCGGAAAAGGACTGTAAAATAGTACACAGCTGTATGTAAACTCTATACCCACATGCTATACTAACATGACCTGTTACCAATACATGTGCTTACAAACAATGTTATAAGATTCCGTTATGTTAACATTAATGGTTAACAACGGCTATAGCATTACTGTAAGAATTACAGTAGAAACAAAATTCTTTATAACATTTCAGAGACTTGCTTGCATCTTGAGAATATTCCAGAATTAGTGTATGCGCATAGAAAGAAACTCTCAATGTTACAATGAATGAAATTTTAGTTGAAAGAACTCTCTCTCTCTCTATGTTTCGCTCTCTCTCGAACAACAACAAGACAAAATAAACCAAAAAATATGGTCAAACCTGTGATATTGTAGTGAAGCTAGAGAGAGATTTATAAAAGGTGGTGTGAGAAATCTTAAACAAACAATTGTGTCTGGGTTAACATAGAGGGCCATAAACAAATAAAATATTGTTTCTTTTCCAAAGAATTTATTAAAAAATTCAAAGAATAATTTAAAATGAAATAAATATTAAATATTTTTTTTCTTACATTGCAGACTTTTTTTCTAGAAAGAGAGTAATTATTGTTCTCTTTAGATTTTCAATTTTTCTGTTTCACTCAGACATTTCTAACCTAAATTCTTGACATGGACATTTCACAACAAAGGATGATTGATTGACAGGCGTCAACACTAGACACAATACACTGAGAGAAATTAACAATTTGTATCTCGAATACATATAAAAGTGTGGATGAGTGAATTTGTTGTTCTTGTTGTTGTTTTTATAGTTAAAGAGGATTATTTTATTTCTTTTTTTTAGAGAACCGAAAAATGCCGTATCTGTCCTTATCGGAGGAGTATGGGGTTAGGTGGTTAGCGATTAGTTTTTTGTTTCCTTTTTCTATGGTACTTTTCTCCAATTCTTGTTTTCTTTATGGACTATTCCTTCCTTAGAAAAAAAATTACGCGCGTGTTTGTTTTTATTTTTCTCTTCATAATTCGTAAACAAGCGATTGCGTTTTTTTCGTGCTTTACATCAACGGTTAGGCTTTTTCATTATAGACCGCGTTTAACGTTAGTTTAGGCAATGACGGTTTTTCTATTTTATGGCTGTTGCACCTTACTAACACATAAGTCAACTGACGCCGACAGACTCTTAACGACCACATTAAATTTTTGTGTGCTTCGGTGCTTTTTAAAATATGTATATTTCCCTATAAGTCTGTATGTAGAATCCACCAAAGGACAGACATGGTTCATTGTTTTCCCACGCTCCCACCCACTCCCAAGGGGGCCGAGACATCGCACTACACCTCTCCCTCCGCCACCCCTTACCAAAGTTGCAGTGAGTTTTGTTAGAGTAGTTGCATCAATTGGCAGTTTTAACATCCTTCATATTCAGTTATCATTCTTATCCTGTTTTCCTATCCTGGCAGCGAGAATCCATAGAATTTCCTCAAGGCAATTTCTGCACAAAAGTAATTCGATTTCTCACTCTTTAATAGCACACACACACATACATATTCACACCATTTAAAGGAATTCCCTTGAATCAGATATCTGATGATAAAGAGCATTTTTGTTAAGGCTAAGATAACTCATGACAGAAATCGCCTGAGATTAAGACCGGAGTTCTTCTATTGAACCCAACCCCATGGTAGGGTGTCTAAAAATAATCCAAAATGCCCCCATATGCATTGTCAAACTACCAAACCTTTGAGTATAAGTATGAGTATGATTGAAACTTATTTCAATAATAATGGTTGTGTCTTGAAGTACTCAAAATACTCACGGCTCTTTTATTATACTCATAAGTAATTCATCACAGTCATGCAGAACAATAAGGAAGAGTCAAGCCAGCCTTCTTTTATCCAATAGTAAATATTTTAAAGCCATAAATTTATACATTTCCTTCAAACAATTCAACCCAGTTAAAAATGTTTTACTTATGTCCTTTAAAGGCAAAAAAACATCAACTTTTAGTATTAAATAATATATTTTATTTTTCATTATAAATTAAATATATTTAAATTAGTTAAGTTGTTTTGCTCTAAAGCTCCTTTGAGTAAATAAAACTGTTGACGCTATTTATTTTCTATGGAAAATTTTGTTAAAATTTTATTTCTATGGAAAAATCTAGTCAAAATTTTATGTCTATGGAAATTTTTATCAAAATTTTATTTCTAAAACAAATTTTTTTAAATTTATTTTTGCTTGAAAATTTGTTCAAAATTTTATTTCTTTAGAAAATTCTGTCAAAATTTTTTTACTATAGAAAATTTGTCAAAATTTTATATCTACATAAAATTTTGTCAAAATTGTTATTTCTATAAAACATTTAGTCCAATTTTATTTCTATATAAAATTTAGTCAAATTTTATTTCTATAGAAAATTTAGTCAAATTTAATTTCTCAGAAAATTTTGTCAAAATTTATTTCTATAGAAAATTTTCTCAAAATTTTATTTCTATAGCAAATTTTTTCAAAATTTTATTTCTTTAGAAAATTCTGTTTCTATAGAAAATGTTGTCAAAATTTTATTTATATAGATAATATTGTCAGAATTTTATTTCTATAGAAAATTTGTCAAAATTGTATGTCTACATAAAATTTTGTCAAATTTTTATTTCTATAAAAAATTTAGTCAAAATTTTATTTCTATAGAAAATTTAGTCAAATTTAATTTCTCTAGAAAATTTTGTCAAAATTTATTTCTATAGAAAATTTTCTCAAAATTTTATTTCTATAGAACATTTTCTCAAAAATTTTTTTTCTATAGAAAATTTTCTCAAAATTTTTTTCTATAGAAAATTTTGTCAACATTGTATTTCTCTAGAAAATTTTTGCGAAATTTTACTTCCAAAAAAAGAGAAAACTTACTCACAACAGACTTTGATTGTATCTAACATGTCCTGTTAGAACCTAACACGAAAATTTATACATTGAATTTTTAGAAAATTTTGTCACAATGTTATGTCGAAATTTTATTTCTAAAGAAATTTTTTTTCAACATTTTATTCCTATAGAAAATTTTGTCAACATTTTATTTCTATATAAAATTTTGTCAAAGTTTTATTTATATAGATAATATTGTCAAAATTTTATTCCAATAGAAAATTTTTCAAAATTTTATTTCTATACAAAATTTAGTAAAAATTTTATTTCTATAAAAAATTTAGTCAAAATTTTATTTCTATAGAAAGTTTAGTCAAATTTTATTTCTATAGAAAATTTAGTCAAATTTAATTTTGTCGAATTTTTATTTCTAAAGAAAATTTTTTCAACATTGTATTCCTATAGAAAATTTTGTCAAAATTTTATTTCTATAGAAATTTATTTTAAAAATTTTATTTCTTTAGAAAATTTTGCAAAATTTTATTCGTATAGAGAATTTTATCAAAATTTTAATTTTATAGTAAATTTTGTTGAAATTTTATTTCTATATAAAATTTTGTAAAATATTGGCAAAATTTTATGCCTATAGATCCTACAATTTTGATGAAATTTTACTTCTGCACAAAGGGATGACTTACTCGCGAATGGACTTTGATAGTAGAACCTAGCATGAAAATTAAAACTTTTAAAAATATTGAGTTTATAGAAAATGTTATCAAAAAGTTGTCTAAATTTTATTTCTAGACAAAATTTTGTCATAATTTTATTTCAATAAAAAATTTTGTAAAAATTTTATTTCAATTGAAAATGTTATCAAAATTTAATTTCTGTAGACAATTCTGTAAACATTTTATTTAAATTTTGTCAAAATTTTATTTTTATAGAAAATTTTGTCAAAATTTTATTTCTATAGAAAATTGTGTCAAAATTTTATTTCTTTAGAAAATTTTATTTCTTTGGAAGATTTTGCCAAGATTTTATTTCTATGTAAAAATTTGGCAAAACTTTAATCCTATAGACAATTTTGATGAAATTTTACTTCTACGAAAAGGGAGAACTTACTCGCAAGTTGACTTTGATAGTATGACCTAGCACGAAAATTAAAATTTTTAAATATATTGAGTTTATAGAAAATTTTATCAAAAAGTTAAATTTTATTTCTTTAGAAAATTTTCTCAAAATTTGAGTTCTTTAGAAATTTTTTTTTTTGCTATAAAAAAATTTTGTTGAAATTTTATGCCTAGAGAAAATTGTCTTAAAATTTATTGCAATAGAATTTTTTTTCAAAATTGTATTCCAATAGAAATTTTTTCAAAAATTTTATTATTTTTGTTTTAACTTTTAAAAATTTTATTTCTATAGAGAATTTTGTAAAATTTTTTTTCATTTTGTCTAAATTTTTATTCCTAAAGGAAATATGTGAAGTACCTCTTAGTTGGAGTGGAATATTTTGCAAAATCTACCAAAACACCAAGAATTCTATCAATCTACCAAACAGTGTGTTAGGTTAGGTTAGGTGGCAGCCCGATGTATCAGGCTCACTTAGACTATTCAGTCCATTGTGATACCACATTGGTGAACATCTCTCTTATCACTGAGTGCTGCCCGATTTCATGTTAAGCTCAATGACAAGGGACCTCCTTTTTATAGCCGAGTCCGAACGGCATTCCACATTGCAGTGAAACCACTTAGAGAAACTTTGAAATCCTCAGAAATGTTACCAGCATTACTGAGGTGGGATAATCCACCGCTGAAAAACTTTTTGGTGTTCGGTCGAAGCAGGAATCGAACGCACGACCTTGTGTATGCAAGGCGGGCATGCTAATCATTGCACCACGGTGGCTCCCGATGGATCTACCAAACAGAAGAAAATCTACTACTTTTGTTAGAATTCTACCAACTATGACAACCGCACTCGCAAGAGTGAATTGGCTTTGACTTCTGGCTTGGTAATTGCCCAGGGTAGAGCGATACTGTTGACTCACGCCTCTATTGGCTTGAGTCGTATACAAAATACAGAGCAATACACGTAGTCCCAAAGGTCTATGTGGTGGAAGTGAAGGCCTAAAGATCTCCGTGGGGGAATTGTTAGCCCAAAGGTCTGTGTGGTGAAATTGTAGGCCTGAATAACTCAATGGAAGAACTGCAGTCACAAGGATTTCTTTGGGGACCTAAGGTCCAGTGGGGAATTGTGGAATTCACAAGAATGACATAAATTGCACAAAATAGTAGCGAAGCAGATGGTCTTATCTATGCCCAATTATTGTACAGATTCAATACTGAATCGGCACCTATCGGGCTTTAAATCTAGTATAAATAAAATAAAAATTGAGATACAGATTTCATCGAATTTTCGCGGTATATTAATAAAACTATTTACGTACAAACAAATGCCAATTTTAAAAATTCGAATCATAACAAATACTTTAAAGTAGAAAATGTTTTCTTAATGCCAAACAAAAATTAACCAACTTTAAACTTAACCTATATTTGAAGCGTTTTTATATTAAATCTAAAGATTCAATAGTTCACTTAATTTAAGGACATTTTGTTTAAATATAAAATGTCGTTTTTTACTTTAAGGAAAATGTTCCTTAGTTCAAAGACATGTGCCTTTAACGGGCGGACGCAAATTTCCAAAATGTTTGCCCTAAATTTAATAAAAACAATTAAGGAGAGTCTAAAGTCGGGCGGGGCCGACTATAGTATATTCTGCACCACTTTGTAGATCTAACTTTTCGACTAAGCAGTGGCGATTTTACAAGGAAAATGTTGGTAATTTGACCATTTTTGTCGAAATCAGAAAAACATATATATGGAAGCTATATCTAAATCTGAACCGATTTCAACCAAATTTGGCACGCATAGCTACAATGCTAATTCTACTCCCTGTGCAAAATTGCAATTAAATCGGAGTAAAAACTTGGCCTCTGTGGTCATATGAGTGTAAATCGGGCGAACGATATATATGGGAGATATACCTAAATCTGACCGATTTCAACCAAATTTGGTACGCATAGCTACAATGCTAATTCTACTCCCTGTGCAAAATGTCAACTAAATCGGAGCAAAAAAATGGCCTCTGTGGTCATATGAGTGTAAATCGGGCGAAAGCTATATATGGGAGCTATATCTAAATGTGAACCGATTGCAACCAAATTTGGTACAGACAATTGGAATGTTTGTTCTACATCCTGTGCAAAATTTCAATTAAATCGGAGTAAAAGATTGGCCACTGTGGTCATATGAGTGTAAATCGGGCGAACGATATATATGGGAGCTATATCTAAATCTGAATCGATTTCAATAAAATTTGGCACACTTGACTATAATACTAATTGTTCTTCTTGTGAAAAATGTTAAGCAAATTGGGGTAAAACTCTGGCTCTGGGGCCATATAAGTCCATATCGGGCGAAATATATATATGAGATCTATATCTAAATCTGAACCGATTTCTTCCAAAATTAATAGGGCTATATTCTGAGCCAAAACACATACTTGTGCCAAATTTTAAGTCGATCGGACTAAAACTACAACCTAGACTTTGATTACAAAAATGTGTTCACGGAAAGATGGACATGGCTAGATCGACTCAAGAGCCCACTCTGAGCATTTTTGCCAAAGACACCATTTGCCTATCTCGACTCTTTCTGGGTGTTTCAAACATATGCACTAACTTATAATACCCTGTTCCATAGTGTGGCGCAGGGTATAATCATGTATAAATTTAATCACTTCCTCCCACCTTCCCTGTTAATTTCAAGTAGATCGGACATGTTTAAATTTTGCTCTATTGTTTTAAAGGGACGTCACTTTCCCCGATACAATATCGACAAACACCATAGTGAATAGCACCCCTAACCTTCCCTGAATATTCTTGAAACTTTCCTTCAAGTGTGGGGCAAGGAAGGTTGCCTCTTCGTTCATAACCTTCCACCCACTGCCTTTGTAAATTTCAAGAAAACTTAAGAATTTTTGTGTTTTTTTGCTAGAAGAGGACCTCCTCCCCGAACAAATATCGAAAAGTGATGTAGCGTAACTTTTGTAAATGTCAAGCAAATTATAAGCCTAAAGGGGCGGCCTCTCTTCCGTCCAAATATCACAAAATCAGGTATCAACTATTAATATCGTAACCTCTCCCCAGTCCTCTGTGAATTTCAAGTAACTCGGTAAAGTTTAATTGTTTCTCTGTATGTACTTAAGAGAAGCGAATGTCTCCCTATGCCCTTTTATTTTTATTAAAAAATCAGGAACCTGATATAAACTTCATAACCTCACACATTTTTTCCGTAAATTTCAGTCGGGGAAGTTTAGTTTTGTTTTCACTGTACTTTAAAAGAAAAAGTCGGGCAAAGGGGTGGTCCCCCTCCCTGAACAAATATCGAAAAATAATGGAGCGGATTTTTGTCTAGATGCCAACCTCAACATTCAATGAAAATTTCAAGCAAATCGCATAATTTTGTTCTTGGTTTCAAAAAGTAGGGCAAGGGGGAGGTCCCCCTCGCCGTCCACATATGAAATTATCAGGTACCTCATAATAATTCCATGGTTAGGTTAGGTTAGGTTAGGTGGCAGCCCCATGTATCAGGCTCACTTAGACTATTCAGTCCATTGTGATACCACATTGGTGAACTTCTCTCTTATCACTGAGTGCTGCCCTATTCCATGTTAAGCTCAATGACAAGGGACCTCCTTTTTATAGCCGAGTCCGAACGACGTTCCACATTGCAGTGAAACCACTTAGAGAAGCTTTGAAACCCTCAGAAATGTCACCAGCAGTACTGAGGTGGGATAATCCACCGCTGAAAAACTTTATGGTGTTCGGTCGAAGCAGGAATCGAACCCATGACCTTGTGTATGCAAGGCGGGCATGCTAACCATTGCACCACCGTGGCTCCCATATAATTCCATAACCTCACCGCATGTTATCTGCAAACTCAGATAATTTAGAGAATTTTAGTTTTGTCACTGTACTTTAAAAAAAAGTCGAACAAAGGGGAGATCCCCCTCCGCCACTAAATATCGAATTATAAAGTAGCGGATCTTTGTCTAGATGCCAACCCCAACCTTCAATGAAAATTTCAAGCAAATCGGTCAACTTTGGTCCCCTCCGCGACGAGGTGTCAAAAAATGAAGTACCCTATTTTCACCACATGAATGCCCCCTACGATCTCTGAAAGTTTCAAGTAAATCGGATCAGCCGTTTCGGAGCCAACTCGGAACATACAACAATCAAACAAATAAACAAGCAAAGAATGAATTATATATATATATAGATTTTGTCATCATTTTATTTCTTTAGAAACTTTTGTCAAAATTTTATTTCTATAGAAAATTTTGTCAAAATTTAATTTGTGTAGAAATTTTTGTAAAAATTTTATATCTATAGAAAATTTTTGTCAAAATTTTATTTCTATGGAAAGTTTTATCAACTTTCTATAGACCAGGTGTCAAAAAATTAGGTACCCTATTTTCACCACATGGGAGCCACCGTGGTGCAATGGTTAGTATACCCGCCTTGCATACACAAGGTCGTGGGTTCGATTCCTGCTTCGACCGAACACCAAAAGTTTTTCAGCGGTGGATTATCCTACCTCAGTAATGCTGGTGACATTTCTGAGGGTTACAAAGCTTCTCTAAGTGGTTTCACTGCATTGTGGAATGCCGTTCGGACTCGGCTATAAAAAGGAGGTCCCTTGTCATTGAGCCTTAAATAGAATCGGGCAGCACTCAGTGATAAGAGAGAAGTTCACCAATGGGGTATCACAATGGACTGAATAGTCTAAATGAGCCTGATACATCGGGCTGCACCTAACCTAACCTAACCTAACCGTTTTCACCACATGAGCGCCCCCTACGATCTCCGAAAGTTTCAAGTAAATCGGTTCAGCCGTTTCGGGGCCAACTCGGAACATACAAACAATCAAACAAACTTATATTGAATTTTATATATATAGATCCAAACACCACGAAACAAAAGATGATGATCAATTAATTTAAATATTATTTGTTTAAAAAAAAAATTTAGAAGGATTATAAACCTAATTTATTTTTTTATTTAACAGAAATTTATCCTTAGTATTGTATAAATTGGTTGTGATACAATTTATCTTGCATAATCTTTCATATTAAGTCAAATTTGTTTGCAGTGTAGCAAAAGTGGAATTTTCAAATTAAAAAAAGAAATTAAAAAGGCAGCTTTTCAAGTTTTGAAAAATTCGACCTTTTGCTTCTCTTTACAATCTCTAGATTTCATTCACGTAGTGCTTAAAGGCCGGTACTTAAGTTGGCATTATCAAACGAGATTTCTGAATTGTTGGTTTATAATATTCACTTTAAGGTTATAATAAATTTTAGGTTGTAAAAATTTAATAGTTATAATTTTGTTCTACTGCATGCACTATTATTTTAGATTTTTGTGGCTAAACTCATATTTAGTATCCACCTTTAAGGTTACATGAAATTGAAAAATGTATGGTCAAATGATAAATTTTAGTCTGAATACGAAAATTTCAACTCGATTTTCGAATTAAAATTTTCACGTTTACATAAATTGCGTCATTTATTAAAATTACATCTATAATATAATGGCTATTTTATTTTATTTTAGGTCGAAAACCGTAGTTGTTAGTGCCTTAATTTTTTTGTATTTATTTTCATAATTTATTATGATTTTAAATAAATAAATAATAATAATATTTTATTTTCAAAAGAATTAAATAACGAGAGATAGATTTCCTTTAAAATTTTAATTCCATAAAAATTGCATATAAAAGTACATGTTGTAGTTGCAAAGGTCTTTCGCCTTAACTATCAAACTTTGTTGCATGTTGTGTTCGAATTGATTCCATACTGAAATTCTCTTATGACCATACAAGTCTATGCAACTCGCAAGTTAAGAGAACTAAATGTAAAGAGATTTTCTAAGAGAAATACAACTATTATCAAATAATTTCTAAAATGGCAGTTTCTTTAGCTGCTGCTTCTTCAGCTTAATTCAGGATGCAATCTTAATTCAATTGGTTAATTTGTTAGACCTTTCATTATTTCATTTCAATAAATGTCATTTCATTATAATATACTCTTTAAAATTTCTCTTTATAAGATATATGCTAACAATAGAACAGCTGCATTTTAGTTTAAGAGAACTACAAAATTTCCCCTTTCACAGCAACGGCAACTATATTTATACCTTTTCAAAGATTTTTCCCCTTATGTGGGACTCTCTTTTATTTGTAAACTGTAATACCCCTCGAAAGCAAAATGATTGCTCTATAAAAAAATATTTCTCTTTATTATAAATGCATGGAATTTCGTATAGTTGAAATCAATTAAAAAAAATGCCAATGAAATTAAAAAAGAAATATATACATTAATATCATTTAATATTTAATTCGACATACTGACATAGAAACAATTTAGGATTATAAAACATATGTTTCCTGATACTATATGTAACGAATATAAACATATCTGATGTTAGAATAAATCGCGTATATAAACGCTGGGCAAAACACCCAATACGAAACATTTTTCTTTTGGTAAGCAAAATGTTTCGTATTCGTAAAACTCGTATAAGATAAAAAAAATATAAAAGAATAATATACAAAAATTCCCCCAGATGGCAATCCCTTTAGAAATATATTTCCTATAAGAAAATGTTTATGGCACTATTCAACGTACGTTTTTAACTTCTCCACTATAATGTATTTCTATTAATTTATGGCAATAGGTGAAATAAAATAACAGAAAAAAAGCAGTTATGTCCTATTCGTATTAAAAACTTTTATGGTCCAATCCGATAAAATATCCAATATTGGAACGAGATAAATTGTTCGTTTGAAAAACCAACATTTTCTATAGAAATAAAATTTTAACAAAATTTTCTATAGAAATAAAACTTTGACAAAATTTCTTATAGAAAAAAAAATTGATTTGATTTCCTATAGAAAAAATGTTCAATAGAAATAAAATTTCGACAAATTTTATTTTATTTCTATGGAAATAAAGTTTTGACAAAATTTATTTTATTTCTATAGAAATTAAATTTTGATAAAAATTTCTATAGAAATACAATTTCAAACAAAATTTTCCATAGAAATAAAATTTTGACAAAATTTTCTATAGATATAAAATTTTGACAAAATTTTCTATAGAAATAAAATTTCAAACAAAATTTTCCATAGAAATAAAATCTTGACAAAATTTTCTATAGATTTTAAATCTTGACAAAATTTTCTAAAGATTTTAAATTTTGACAAAATTTTCTATATAAATAAAATTTTAACAAAATTTTATATAGAAATAACATTTTGACAAAATTTAGAAATAAAATTTAAAAAAAAATATTTAATAGAAATAAAATTTTGACAAAATTTTCAACAGAAATCAAATTTTGACAAAATTTTTCTATAGAAATACAATTTTGACAAAATTTTCTATAGAAATAAAATTTTGATAAAATTTTCGATAAAAATAAAGTTTTAAAAAATTGTCTATACAAAAAAAGATGTGACAAAATTTTCTATACGAATAAAATGTTCACAAAATATTCTATATAAATAAAATTTTGTCAAATTTTTCTATAGAAATAAAATGTTTACAATGGAAATAAAATTTTGAAAAAAATTTTCTATAGTAATAAAATTTTGATAAAATTCTCTATAGGAATAAAATTTTAAAAATTTTCTATAGAAATAAAATGTTCACTAAATTTTCTATAGAAATAAATATTTTACAAAATTTTCTATAGAAATAAAATTTCAACCAAAATTTTCTATAGAAATAAAATATTGACAAAATTTTCTATAGAAATAAAATTTTGACAAAATTTTCTATAGATATAAAATTTTGACAAAATTTTCTATAGAAATAAAATTTTGACAAAATTTTCGATAAAAATAAAGTTTTAAAAAATTGTTTATACAAAAAAAAAAAATGTGACAAAATTTTCTATACGAATAAAATGTTCACAAAATATTCTATAAAAATAAAATTTTGTCAAATTTTTCTATAGAAATAAAATGTTTACAATGGAAATAAAATTGTGAAAAAATTTTTCTATAGTAATAAATAAAATTTTTTCTATATAGAATAAAATTTTTAAAATTTTCTATAGAAATAAAATGTTCACTAGCTTTTCTATAGAAATAAAATTTTTACAAAATTTTCTATAGAAATAAAATTTCAACCAAAATTTTCTATAGAAATAAAATTTTGACAAAATTTTCTATAGATATAAAATTTTGACAAAATTATCTATAGAAATAAAATTTTGACAAAATAAAAAAACATAAAATTTTGACAAAATTTTCTATAGAAATAAAATTTTGACAAAATTTTCTATAGAAATAAAATTGTGAAAAAATGTTCTATAGAAATAAAATCTTGACAAATTTTATTTATATTGAAAATTTTGTTTGAAATTTTATTTATGTAGAAAATTTTGTAAAAATTTTATTTTACACTGAAAAAACAGTGAACCCACCAGGAAGAAAAGTTTCGGTTAATTTTAGAAAAATTTGAATATTTGTAGAAAATTTTAACTAAACAGTACAAACGTTGGCATCACGCCAATGTCATAAAAATAAGTAAAGATTTTTCGACAAATTCAAAAAAATTTATTAGATATAACTAAGTTTTTTCACTTGTTAAAGAAAATTTTGTAGTTTGGAAGAAAAACTTGAAGTTAAAAATTGCAAGAATGTCTTTAGTGATATACGAAGTTCATGATGGACGCATTTTTGGTAAAATTTACAAATTTAAAGAAATTCTGAACTATTTTGTGGAAGGTACGAATTTAGTTAATCATTATGCTTCATTTGAGTTTATTTTTTTCCTCCATTTTAGTTAATTTAACTAAGGTAAACAAAAAATTATTAGAGTAAAGGAAACTTTCTCTAAACATAATAATTCCATGAACTAAAATAAAGTTAAATTGGCTTTAGTGAAATAGAGAATTCATTTTTTTGAGTGTATCTACAGAAGAAATAAAATTTTGACAAAATTTTCTTTAGAAATAAAATTTTTACAAAATTTTCTATAGAAATAAAATTTTGACAAAATTTTCGATAAAAATAAGGTTTTAAAATCTTGTTTATACAAATAAAATTGTCACAAAATTTTCTATACAAATAAAATGCTCACAAAATTTTCTATATAAATAAAATTTTGTCAAATTTTTCTATAGAAATAAAATGTTAACAAAATGTTCAATGGAAATAAAATTTTGACAAAGTTTTCTATAGAAATAAAATTTTGACAAAATTTTCTAAAGAAATAAAATGTTCACAACATTTTCTATAGAAATAAAATTTTTACTAAATTTTCTATAGAAATAAAATTTTTACAAAATTTTCTATAGAAATAAAATTTTTACAAAATTTTCTATAGAAATAAAATTTCAAACAAAATTTTCTATAGAAATAAAATTTCGACAAAATTTTCTACAGATATAAAATTTTGACATAATTCTCTAAAAAAATAAAATTGTGAAAAATTTTTTTATAGACATAAAGTTATGACATTTTCTATAAAAACAAAATTTTGAAAAAATTTTCTTTAGAAATAAAATTTTTAGAAAATTTTCTCTAAAAAAGACATTTTGATAAAATTTTCAATAGAACTAAAATTTTGACAAAATTAAAAAACCCTAATTTTTATACAACATTTTCTATATACATAAAACTTAGAAAAACTTTCTATCGAAATAAAATTTTGAAAAAATTTTCTATAGAAATAAAATGTTGACAAAATTTTCTATAGAAATACAATTTTGACAAATTTTTCAATAAAAATAAAATTTTGACAAAATTTTCTATAAAAACAAAGTTTTAAAAAATTGTCTATTCAAATAAAATTCTCACAAAATCTATATATATACAATTCAAATTATGTTTGTTTATTTGTTTGTTTGTTTGTTTGTTTGTTTGTTTGTTTGTTTGTTTGTTTATTTGTATGTTCCGGGTTGGCGCGAAAACGGCTGAACTGATTTACTTGAAACTTTCAGACATCGTGGGGTGCACTCATGTGCTGAAAATAGGGTACCTCATTTTTTGGCACCTGGTCGCGGAGGGGGACCTCCCCTTTGTCGGACTTTTTGAAAATTGGACCAAAGTTGACCGATTTGCTTGAAATTTTCATTGAAGATTGGGGTTGGCATCTAGACAAAGATCCGCCACTTTATATTTCGATATTTGGTGGCGGAGGGGGACCTCCCCTTTGCTCAACTTTTTTTTTAAATACTGTGAAAAAACTAAAATTCTCTAAATTATCTGAGATTTACAGAGAACATGCGGTGAGGTTATGGAATTAATATGGGGTACCTGATGGTTTCATATGTGGTCGGGGAGGGGGACCTCCCCCTTGCCCTACTTTTTTAAACTTGCAACAAAATTATGCGATGTGCTTGAAATTTTCATTGAATGTTGGGGTTGGCATCTAGACAAAAATCCGCTACATTATTTTTCGATATTTGGTCAGGGAGGGGGACCACCCCTTTGCCCGACTTTTTTTTTAAAGTACAGTGAAAACAAAACTAAACTCCCCCGACTGAAATTTTACGGAAAAATGGGTGAGGTTATGAAATTTATATCAGGTTCCTGATTTTTTAATAAAAATAAAAGGGCATAGGGAGACATCCGCTTCTCTTAAGTACATACAGAGAAACAATTAAACTTTACCGAGTTACTTGAAATTTACAGAGGACTGGGGAGAGATCGTAACCTCTGTCAACCGTAATAGTTGATACCTGATTTTGTGATTTTTGGACGGAAGAGAGGCCGCCCCTTTAGGCTTATAATTTGCTTGACATTTTCTGGGACGTTTACAAAAGATACGCTTTTCGACATTTGGTCGGGGAGGAGGTCCTCCTCTAAAACTGCAAAAAAAAAATGGCTCTATTAACCATGTTCCTTAATCTATATCTGTCCATAAAGCTCGAAAAATAATTATATAATTAGATATAATGCATTTGGACGTCAATTGCCTGTTTCGGTATCAGGCTAACATGAAATATAAAAAATTTAAGTTTTCTTGAAATTTACAAAGGAAGCGGGGGAAAAGGTTATAAATGAAGAGGCAACCTTCATTGCCCCACACTTGAAGGAAAGTTTCAAGAATTTTCAGGGAAGGTGAGGGTGCTATTGACTACGGTGTTTGTCGATATTGTATCGGGGAAAGTGACGTCCCTTTAAAACAATGAGCAAAAATTAAACATCTCCGATCTACTTGAAATTTACAGGGAACGTGGGAGGAGGTGATGAAATTTATACATGATTTTTAAATTAATATATGATTTTTCGATATCTGGTTGGGGAAGGGGAAAATTGAAATAAACTTTGTCGATTTACTTCGATAGAATTTATAGGGACCATTGAGTAGTTGCGAAATGAATATAGGGTACGTGATAGTCCGATATCAGGTCAGAGTGGAGCGAAGGTGGGGAGAGAGTTCCCTTTTGTCGGTTTTTTCTCTTAAATTGAAAGTGGAGGGTTGTCCGTAAATGGGAACTCGGTATATAATTTTATGATTTTTGCACAGGCTTTTTTCTTCTAGACTTCTTATTAGTAAAGAGAGGGTTCCCTTTTGTCCGTGTTCTTTTTTTTTGTTTTTTTCTTAAGTTGAAAGTAGAGGGTTGTCCGTAAATGGGAACTCGGTATATAATTTTATGATTTTTGCACAGGCTTTTTTCTTCTAGACTTCTTATTAGTAAAGAGAGGGTTCCCTTTTGTCCGTGTTCTTTTTTTTTGTTTTTTTCTTAAGTTGAAAGTAGAGGGTTGTCCGTAAATGGGAACTCGGTACATAATTTTATGATTTTTGCACAGGCTTCTGCCAGACTTCTTTTTAGTAAAGAACTTAAATTTACATGAAATTGGCAGCCAACGTAGAGGGTGCATTATTTTCCAACATTTTAGCAAATGTTAATGTGGTAAAATTTTTTACTACTTTTGCCTTTTCCGATTTATTGAATGGGAAACAGTAATTCTTTGTATGTTATTATAATATAATGCATAATTTTCAGATATGTTGAAGAGAAGGATACCTTTCCTTGACAAACCACACTTAAAATTCACAAGAAATATAGAAGAAGGTACACCCTCTCCCGCCGTATTTGTACCTATAAACGAAAAATCAAGTAGTCCGATTTGTTTAAAAGAATTCAAATCTTTTCGAATTTGTTTTCAGCACAAAGGATATAGTTGACTAAGTTAACGCAAAATGTTCCTCCAAATACGCTTCGGAAGGCGCAGCGAAGCGGGCCGGGTGACGCTAGTTGTCTATATAAATAAGATTTTGTCAAATTTTTCTATAAAAATAAAATGTTTACAAAATTTTCTATAGAAATAAAATTTTGCCATAATTTTCTACAGAAATAAAATTTTGAAAAAATTTTCTTTGGAAATAAAATTTTGACAAAATTTTCTTTGGAAATAAAATTTTCACAGCAATTTCTATAGAAAGAAAATTTGACTTTATTTTATTTAGAAATAACACACAAAAATATTTTTTGTCTTCAATCACGAAAAAGGAAAAAGAATAATATGAAATAATGTGAAGATATTGAACACTATTAATAAGCCGAGCAGTCTTGTCCTATTCGTATTAAAAAAATATCGAATGGCGCTAAAATCTCAAAAATTGAAGAGAGATATATTGTTCTTTTGAAAAAACAAAATTTTTTATAGAAATAAAATTTCGACAAAATTTTTTATAAAAAAAAAATTATTTTATTTCTATTGAAATAAAATTTTCAAAAAATTTTCTATAGAAATAAAATTTTGAAAAAAATTTTCTATAGAAATAAAATTTTGAAAAAAAAAATATCTATAGAAATAAAATTTTGACAAAATTTTTCCATATTAATAAAATTTTTACAAAATTCCGTATAGAAATAAAATTTTGAAAAATTTTTCTATAGAAATAAAATTTTGAAAAATTTTCTATAGAAATAAAATTTTGACAAAATTTTTCTATATTACTAAATTGTTTACAAAATTCTCTATAGAAATAAGAATTTAACAAAATTTTGCATAGAAATAATATTTTGGCAAAGTTTTCTATAGAAATAGTTTTCTATAGTTTTCTATAGAATAAAATTTTTACAAAATTCCGTATAGAAATAAAATTTTGAAAAATTTTTCTATAGAAATAAAATTTTGAAAAATTTTCTATAGAAATAAAATTTTGACAAAATTTTTCTATATTACTAAATTGTTTACAAAATTCTCTATAGAAATAAGAATTTAACAAAATTTTGCATAGAAATAATATTTTGGCAAAGTTTTCTATAGAAATAAAATTTTGACAAATTTTTCTACAGAAATAATATTTTGGCAAAGTTTTCTATGGAAAAAAAATTTTGACAAAAATTTATTGTAGGGATAAAATGTTGGCAAAATTCTCTATTGAAATAAAATTTTGACAAATTTTTTTATAGAAATAAAATTGGGCAAAATTATCCATGGGCATACAATTTTAAAATTTTCTTGCCTTCCCTAAAATGTTGAAATAGTTGTATAATTTTCGATATTAAGATTGATTTACTTGAAATTTATAGCGAAAACATAAGTCTCCATATGTGATTCCGAGTTGAGTTTCGATTCGATTGTTGAGGATGGCTTATATCTGTTCAGTTTGTCTATAGCTCTCATATAGACCAATCTCTAAATTTATATTATTTGGATACAATTTATTTAAACGTTTTTAGACCCATAATCAGATATATGCAGTCTGATACTCTTTATATGCTACTATTTGTAAACTTCATAATAATTAATTTCCTATTGCTACTAATATGTTTTTTTTGCTTACAATTTTTAATTTGCCTCTTTACAAACCTTGGCAATTTTGGTATTACATTAATTCTTGCTAATTGATTTCTCAGCTAGCTTATTAGCACTGTCATTTTTTGATTTTTTTGTAATCATTCCAAAATCTACGGTTGTTATTTCTCTTTCAATTTCAAATAGAGTTGGTAAATTTTAAGAGCTTAATAACAGATGTAATTCTTTCTCCCTTTGTATAATATACAGAACATATCTCTCTTAATAAAAATGAGAACCATTTACTAATAATTAAAATCGTATTAAACATTTCTTTGACTATTCTCTTTACGCTGGTTAACGTCCGCTCTTTTATTGACTCTGCTAACTGCGCTGCTTGTATTATGTTAAGAGAGCAGCATATGGCCAAAAATATATCTCCATATAAAGCAGAAACAAGCAGGAAGAAAAGAGTGAACAAAACCAAATAATAAGAGTATTGAAAAATACACAGATAAGACAACTTCTCCGTTGAACTCTTGGAAATAATTGGGAGTGAAATAATTCATGCGGTGAGGATAGTATTTCTACAGAAACTTTTAAGAGAAAAATATAGCACATTTTCAAAGAAAATCAAATTTAAAAATTATAAAGAATTAAATCACTATAATTACTGTTTGACACAACTAGGATAAAATAAATTTCTAGTTTTTGTATATGATATATTTTCCTTAAAATATATTTTAGAATGTATGATAAACGTTTATAATTTTATTTTAGTACCCCTACAATAAAATTCTCCATTTTCTCCTTTCCCCTTTTTTCCATACCATTCCATTTCTCCTTGTTAAGGCATTAATCAAAAATGACAGCTTTTCAACAATCACTCTTACTGAATGTTTCATTTTGTGACAACCACGCTTTCACACACACACACACCTTGCCAACATTTACTCATGTTTTCTTATAACACTGAAATGATATGAGAAATGAAACGGAATACTCTTGATTAAGTCTCTCATACCAAATGCTCTGCTTCCATATAAAAATCATAGTCTACTTTCATCTCTTTCCAATTCATATAAAATTGCCAATGGCTGTGTCCACAAAAATTGTCTCTTTCGCTCTTATGTTAGTTAAGTCATTGCCTTATTTAATTGTATTGTGTGCATCAGTTTGTGCGGGCCATGACATAAAGCTGTCCGTCTTGTTTAGTTTGACGTTTATTTCTCAGGCGCTTTGTTGAAATTTTCATTCATAATAAATCATTCTGTCATGTGGTATTCTCTCTCTCACCGTCAAGTCTTTCGATTGGGGTAGCAAATTTTTCAGAGAGTTGTATATAATTAAGTGAGCGAGAGAGTATACGAGTGTAGGCATAGTGTATGTTTGTGTGTTCATCATCATTTTGTTGTGTGAAATTTAATGGTGTTGACTGAATTGCTTGGCTGCTGCCGTTCTTCATGGTGGATTTTTTTCGTATTTTTGTTGTAGTTGTTTTATTTTGTTGAAAACATCATTATTTCTCAAACTACCGGTAGGTGGAGATGGTGGTTGTTTGTTGTGTTGTTATATCTTCAATACTTTTGCAATTTCGTCTTCAGTCCAGCAAATATACACTAATTTAGAGGGAATGAGGTAGAGAATTTCAAAATAAATTATTTTCTTTAAAGTTGTGGGGTTTTTTTTCTAATCATGTAAGAATCGTATCAATTTGAATATTATTAAAGTCATAGCTTTTATAGGCTTCTATATATTTAAGGACTCAACCAGATATGAATGAAACGATAGTTTATATTATTTCACAAATAATAACAAGGCAAAATTCGGACGGACCTATGATTTTATACCCTCCATCTTGGATATGAATTATTAATGGCTTTTTAAATCACCAATAAAAGCAAATTAAATTGCACTTTGAAAAATCTTTTAAAAAAATTTTCTATTTAAATTCCTCAAAAAACAAAAACAATATTTTTTGGACAAAAATTTCGAATTCTTACTTCCGGAAAATGGCCTCTAAATGTTCGAAAAATAAAATTGGCTTATCAATCAATATTGAGGCTTTTTTGAAAGTGGACCTACACGCAGAGAAGGAATATTATCACCTCTATAGAGCAAAATGTTTTGGATGGAGGTTAAAGTTGCTGCAAAGGACTTTTTAAAGCCTCATTGGAGAACATAATATAAGGATTTGTCGAAATATTATCGAGATTGGACTAGTATTTTTATTTTGTCTGTGTGTGAAGGTAGGAGTCTTCGCAGATTCTTGAAGAATGGGAAAAATAATAATATTGGTCGATATTTTTGGAATTGAACCGTGCAGTTAAAAAGACGACTTTTCAATTATCATTTTCAAAATATAAAAAATCGTCTTTGGATTTTTGCAAACACCGAACAACTATTTTCCAACATTATCTAAATTCGGAATGGACTGTTTTCGGCATTTTGCCTTTTTAGATTTTGAAGAAATTGACTTTTGTTCGCCCAAAAAAAAAGTGAATCCTTTATGAAAGAAAATTTAGGTTTATTTTAGCAATTGTTAACTAAAGTATTTTACTAATTGCAACATGACACAAATGAGATTATAATTTTGTTAAATTGTAGAAAATTTATTAAAAATAATATTTTGATTCATATTTTGAAAGAAAATTTAAATTATATATTCCCAGCAAAAAAATTGTCGCCAAAACAGTAGATAAAATGTTCTTTCAGGATTCTGGAATTGGTACAAAATTGGTGCAAAAACGATGAATTTAACATGGACTTGTCATAGGACGGATGTACACCATTTAAACAGCCGTTACACTGAATATGCATCACTTCTGAAGATGTGATCCGAATTCAGTGTTCTGGATGTGAATTAAAAATGTTATATTTTGATTAATAAATAATTTTCAAAATATTTTATGATTTGTAATGCATTGTCCGAAACGCTTGACCTCAAATATTTTCAAAAATTTGCAATTTTTCTAGAATGAATTTAGCATTTTTTTTTCGACAACGTTTAAATAATTTGTACTTTTTTATTAATCCTTACTCTGCTTTTGACCTATTTGAAACAAAACAAGTATATACGGCCGTAAGTTCGGCCAGGCTGAATCTTATGTACCCTCCACCATGGATTGCGTAGAAACTTCTACGAAAGACTGTCATCCACAATCGAATTAATTGGGTTGTGGTATCTTAAAACTTCTTAGCATCGTTTTCTAAATTGTGAGTTAGTCCATACGTGGTATAAGTTAGACAAAAAAGGTATGTATAGGTAAGTCTACAAATAATTACGAATCGATATGGACATTTACACGGTACGTAAAGAGGCAGAATTGAAATATGGGGCTGCTTATATGTGGGCTATATACAATTATATACAATTATGAACTTGATATAGACCAATTTTTGTGTGATTGGGGATCTATTTATCTGAGGGATATATATAACTATAGACCGAAATGACCCTAGTTAGGCATGGTTGTTAACGGCCATATACTAGCACAATGTCCAAGTGGCTCCAAAACCAAATCTCGGGATTGGTTTATTGGGGTCTATATATGATTATGGACTGATATGAACCACTTTTGGCATGATTGTTAAATATCATGTACTAAATTCACGTACCAAATTTCAACCGAATCGGATGAATTTTGCTCTTCCAAGGGGCCCTGGAGGTCAAATCTGTGGATCGGTTTATATGGGGGCTATATATAATTATGGACCGATTGCGACCAATTTTTGCATGGGTGTTTGAGGCCATATATTAACACCACATACCAAATTTCAACCGAATCGGTTGAATTTTGCTCTTCCACGAGGCTCCGGAGGTAACATCTGGGGATCGGTTTATATAGGGGCTATATATAATTATGGACCGATGTGGACCAATTTTTGCATGGTTGTTAGGGACCATATACTAACACCATGTACAAAATTTCAGCCGGATCGGATGAAATTTGTTTCTATTAGAGGCTCCGGAGGTCAAATCTGGTGATCGGTTTATATGGGTGCTATATATAATTATGAACCGATGTGGACCAATTTTTGCATCGTTGTTAGAGACTATATACTAACACCATGTACCAAATTTCAACCGGATCGGATGAAATTTGCTTCTCTTAGAGAGTCTGAAAGCCAAATTTGGGGGTCCGTTTATATGGGGGCTATACGTAAAAGTGGACCGATATGGCCCATTTGCAATACCATCCGACCTACATCAATAACAACTACTTGTGCCAAGTTTCAAGTCGATAGCTTGTTTTGTTCGGAAGTTAGCGTGATTTCAACAGACGGACTTGCTGAGATCGACTCAGAATTTCACCACGGCCCAGAATATATATACTTTATGGGGTCTTAGAGCAATATTTCGATGTGTTACAAACGGAATGACAAAGTTAATATACCCCCACCATCCTATGGTGGAGGCTATAAAAAGTTAAAATTACCCTTTAAAAATATGAAAAAAGCGGGTTATAGAAAATTTAATTGAAATAACTTTCTGAGTAGTCAAAATAAAGAACATCTTTGGGAGGACATTTATGGGAGTGCTTTTAAAGTTGTGCCTTTAGAAGTATTTCCAATTTTTTTTACCGGGTTGTTAAAATGTCTTTAACGCTATGTTAAGCAAAAGAAAAGTATAATTTAAGAAAAATTTACTCATTTCCGAAACATATGAAAGCATTTTAAGTAAGCTTTATCCATGTTAGGAAAATATGAACTAAGAAAACAAGAAAAAAATTCTAACTAATTTTCATGAACTAAAGTAATGTTATATCGTATTCAAAAAAAATTCATTCACTTTTTCTGAGTGTTGCGATCATTAAGAGGTCTTTTACTATTGAAAAGATTTCTGACATTTTGTTGATGATTTTCAAATGGTCATCCTTTCCCTGTTTCAACTTTTCGATGTTTTCGTTAAACTTCGATTAGTCTCTTTCTGTAACTATAAAAAGTCGATTGATTCGAATAGGCAATTTTACCATTACAAAAGGTCGGCTTGGACTTTGGTTTGGAAACAAGCTCGATTAGTCGAAAGTTGATTTTCGACTATTGTGTCCCTAACTTTTGTCTTCTGAGTTTGTTAATTTTTCCAACAAATTCAAGAATTTGTTTTTCACATAATTAATAGTTGGAAAAAGTCTTTGGCGCCATACGATGTTCTAGATTGGCGTATATGTGGTAAAATTTACAAATTTCTCAATGACAAGGGACCTCCTTTTTATAGCCAAGTCTGAACGGCGTTCCACATTGCAGTGAAACAACTTCGAGAAGCTTTGAAACACTCAGATATGTCACCAGCATTACTGAGGTGGGATTATCCACCACTGACAATTTTTTTGGTGTTTGGTCGAAGCTGGGATCGAACTCACGACCTTGTGTATGCAATGCGGGCATGCTAACCATTGCACTGGGTATTTTAAAGTAACCAGAACAGTTTTGTGGAATATACGAATTCAGAAAATCTTTATGCTTCATTTGTGCATAAGTTTTCCCCTTTTTATACCCTGCTCCGCACTGTCGAACGGGGTACTATAAGTTAGTGCATATGCTTGCAACACCCTAAAAGAGACGAGAAGACATATGGTGTCTTTGGCAATATTGCTCAGGGCCTGCCCCTGAGTCGATCTAGCAACGCCCGTCTTTCTGTGAACCCATTTTTGTAATCAAAGTCTAGGTCGCAATTTTAGTCCATTCTACTACAAATTTAGCACAAGTATGTGTTTTGGGTTAGACTAGACACTATTGATTTAGGTTCAGTTTAGATAAAGCTTCCATATATATCTTTCCCCCGATATCTAATGTTTTGTTTTAATTTTTTGTACTTGAAGTAGGCTTTTTTCTTAAAAACAAAAAATTAAAAATCATTTTACTTCAAAAATTATATTTGTGTACTTTTTATACCCATCACCATAGAAAGTTGATGGGGATATAATAAGTTTGTCATTCCAAAATATCGATTTCCGACTATATTAAGTAAATATATTTTTGATCAGGGAGAAACTCTAAGACGATATAAGCATACCGTCTGTCTGTCTGTCCGTCTGTTGTAATCACGCTACAACCTTCAATAACGGCGCAATCGTCCTTAAAATTGGCACAGATTCGTTCTTTGTTTGCAGGCAGGTCAAGTTCGAAGATGGGCTATATCGGTCCAAGTTTTGATATAGTCTCCATATAAACCGACCTCCCGATTTGTGGTCTTGGGCTTATAAAAACCATAGTTTTTATCTAATTTGCTTGGAGTTGGAAATCTAGAGGTATTTTAGGTTCATCAAAAGGTGTGCCGAAAATGGTGCCTATCGGTCCATCTTTGGTATAGCCCGAACTCACGATTTTGCTTTGTGGGCCTCTTCAGGTATTTTAGAACCAAAAATTGGTGTGTCGGAAATGGGGTGTATCGGACTATGTTTTGGTATAGCCCCCATATAGACCGATTTCCCGATTTTACTTCTTGGGCTTCTAGAAACTGTATTTATATCCGATTTGCCAGAAATTGAAAATCTAGAGATATTTTATGACCACAATGCCGAAAATGGGGTGTATCGGTCCCACCGGGAGCCACCATGATGCAATAGTTAACATGCCCGCCTTGCATACACAAGGTTGTGGGTTCGATCCCTGCTTCGACCGAACACCAAAATGTTTTTCAGTGGTGGATTATCCCACCTCAGTAATGCTGGTGACATTTCTGAGGGTTTCAAAGCTTCTCTAAGTGTTTTCACTGCAATGTGGAACGCCGTTCGGACTCGGCTATAAAAAGGAGGTCCCTTGTCATTGAGCTTAACATGGAATCGGGCAGCATTCAGTGATAAGAGAGAAGTTCACCAATGTGGTATCACAATGGACTGAATAGTCTAAGTGAGCCTGATACATCGGGCTGCCAACTAACCTAACCTAACCTATCGGTCCTTGTTTTAGTATAGCCCCATATAGACCGATCTCTCGATTTTAGTTCTTGGGTGTCTACAAACTGTATTTTCTATCTGATTTGCTTGAAATTGAAAATTTAGAGGTATTTTAAAACCAAGAAAATTATAAAATAACGTCTTAATTTGAAATCTTAAATCTGTGGAAGTAAAATCTGGAAATTTTACATTGAGTTTCAAGCAATTTTCATGATCAGTGCGCCTTCTACACCGCCAAGAAGTGAAGTCGGCCTATATGGAGGCATTATCAAATCGACCGATAAAAACTTAATCAGATACACGTTTTTGTGAGCCTAAAATATCAGAATATTTACAAATTCAGGCAAATCAAATAAAAACTACGGTTTCTAGAAACCCAAGGAGTTAAATCGGGAGATCGTTCTTATGGGGGCTATACTAAAATATGGACCGCTACTCACCGTTTTCGGCACACCTCTTTATGACCCGAAAATACCTCTAGATTTCCAATTTCAGGCAAATAGGATAAAAACTTCGGATTCTAGAAGCTCAAGAAATAAAATCGGGAAATCGGTCTATATGGGGGCTATACCAAAATATGGACCGATACTCACCATTTTCGGCACACCTCTTATGGTCCTAAAATACCTCTAGATATCCAATTTCAGACAAATTGGATAGAAACTACGGTTTCTATAAGCCCAAGACCCAAAATCGGGAGGTCGTTTTATATGGGGGCTATACCAAAACATGGACCGATACTCACAATTTTTGGCACACGTATTTGTGGTCCTACAATACCTCTAGATTTCCAATTTCAGGTAAATTGAATAAAAACTGCGGTTTCTATAAGCCAAAGAAGTAAAATCTGGAGATAGGTCTAATGGGGGCTATACCAAAATATGGACCGATACTCACAATTTTTGGCACACCTCTTTATGGTCATAAAATACCTCTAGATTTCAAATTTCAGGCAAATTGGATAAAAACTACGATTTCTATAAGCCCAAGACCCCAAATCGGGAGGTCGTTTTATATGGGGACCATACCAAAACATGGACCGATACTCACAATTTTTGGCACACGTATTTTTGGTCCTACAATACCTCTAGATTTCAATTTTCAAGTAAATTGAATAAAAACTGCGGTTTCTATAAGCCCAAGAAGTAAAATCGGGAGATCGGTCTATATGGGGGCTATACCAAAACATGGACCGATACTCACCATTTTTGGCACACCTCTTTATGGTTATAAAATACCTCTAGATTTCAAATTTCAGGCAAATTGGATAAAAACTACGCTTTCTGTAAGCCCAACACCCCAAATCGGGAGGTCGGTTTATATGGGGACTATATAAAAACCTGGACCGATATAGCCCATCTTCGAACTTGACCTGCCTGCAGACAAAAGACGAGTTTGCGCAAAATTTCAGCACGATTGCTTCATTATTGAAGACTGTAGCGTGATTACAACAGACAGACAGACAGACAGACAGACAGACGGACAGACGGACAGACGGACATCGTTATATCGTCTTAGAATTTCTCCCTGATCAAGAATATATATACTTTATATAGTCGGAAATCGATATTTCGATGTGTTACAAACGGAATGACAAACTTATTATACCCCCATCACCATTCTATGGTGGTGGGTATAAAAATTGAAGCAAAAATTTTAAACTTTCTTTTAATTAAAATTTCATTATTTTAAAGAAATTTGTCCTTAATCCTCTAATACCCAATCCCACCTTTAGACGGGATTCATTAAATCAGCAAGCTTTTAGCACAACACGCCTTAAAACAACAAAAATGGATAAAAGAAAAAGAGTAAAAGAAAGAGAGTAAAAAGAAAACTTAGTTAAAATTATTCAAGAGTTTTTACAGCAAATAGTGTATTTTACCGTATAATTTTTTCTTGTTTAGTTTCCTTCTTTTTGTGTCGTTAACATTGAATATTTAATCCGCTGGCAAAAAATTGGGGCATTAGAGGCTTAAAAGTGTGTAAATTGCACAATCTAAAATGGAGGTTGCGTAATCTTTAATTTCA